>NC_135816.1:74040368-74340368 GCF_964213995.1 Mustelus asterias | reverse complement strand
CTTTTCAGTAACTGTCTTGCCATTACTGAAGTAGCAGATGAGGTTGGCCTTCAGGAAGATCTAAATAATGTCCTCAAATGGGCCAATATGTGGAGAATAAAATTGAAAGCAGAGAAATATAACATAATTTGCATTAGCAATACTCAATGTCCCTCAGTACCCAACCAGACAATGCATGATTTCCCCCTTGGGGTTACAAAAGTGTGTTTTACTTAGGAATCCACATCCAAAATAATTTAAAGGGGAGTGTACAAAGTCTCCAAGGCATCAAAAATGCTTCAGTTCCTGAAACGGAATTTCCACTACTCTTCAACTACAGTAAAGGAAATGCTGTAGCAGACATTGGTTAGACCACACTTAGAATATGACATAGCCACTTGGGATCAACACACTGCAAAAAAAAAAGAAAATTATCCTTCTCTGAGAAAGTTCAACATCAATCAGCTCATTTCATTACAAACACATACTCCTGAAATTCTAGTGTCTCCCAGTTGGTCATGTCGCTAGGCTGGCACAGTCTCCAGAACTGAAGACAAGCCCATAGGTTGACATTCCCTATAAAATTTAGAATGAAAAATTTAATATTTTTTAGTACTTTAAGCTTAAAAGTGACCAAGCTCAGAGTTTATAACCAACAAATCCGACTCTTATAAACTAACATGCTTCCTTTCCCCAGCCCCAGAACAATTATGCATTGGAATATTACAAACCTTAATATCCATGCACTCTAAGGGTTCATCTGAGGAAAATGTGTTCGTAATGAATCAGGAAGCCTGACTGGAAAGGAACATAGTTTATTACAGAATGCAAAGTAGAACCATTACCATGGTGTACACGCACTAGTCCCTTCCTGGAAGCCCAATTCCAGGCCTGCCTTATAAAAGGCTTAGTTAATGAGTTCCAGCTGGAAGGCCACTAGTTATTCCCCATAGACCTTGTGGGGCTTATCTCAGTGTTGAACTTTTTAAATTGACCATGAACCACTCACTGTGCTGACTGTGAAAATTCCCTGGTGGAAAACTACAGAGGGAAAACATTCCAAATAAGCATGGTGGTACACTGGGTTAGCACCGTTGCCTTATAGCACCAGGGACCCGGGTTTGATTCCAATCTTGGCTGACTGTCTTCTGGAATTTGCATGTTCTCCCAATGTGTGCGTGAGTTTCCTACTGCTGCTCTGGTTTCCTCCCATAGTCCAAAGATGTGCAGGTTAGGTGGAGTGGCTATGCTAACTTGCCCCTTAGTATCCAAATATACGTAGGCTAAGTGGATTAGCCATGGTAAAATGCACAGGGTTACGGGGATAGAGCAGAGGGGAGGGCCTGGGTAAAATGCTCTTTCGACTCAATGGGCCGAATGGCTTCCTTTTGCACTGTAGGAATTCTATGGTGCTCCAATGATGAGTGAGAGACAATGAAAATGGATTTAAATGGATTCAAAAGAAGCATCTGTCTCTGCACCAGAGTGTCTGCCTAGACATTTTGTTCAAGTCACCGGACTGGGATTTGAGCTCACAACCTTCTCACTTAGACAAAAGTGCTACCAAGTGAGTCACAGCTGACACCTAACTGCATTATCTGCAGCACCCGGGCCTGTGGATATGAATAGGGTTATTCCAGCAAGATTGGTGACAATAACACAATGTGTCAGTGTCATTAATGTTTTGCTAGAGTGGCTGATTCAGAAGTCCCAAACAATACCATTGAGATTTTACACATAAACGGAGTTTTAAAATAAGATGACTTGATTGCCTGTATTGCTGGGTGACAGCAGACAAACACTGAAGATATTCAAGGTGCCTAATCATGCCATGAAAAAGTTGTGATATCATAAACTACTCTATCTACTGAGTGCGTTTGGGTACACAGTTATCGAAAATAACACCCCGTGTGCAACTTTGCTATGAGATAGTAACACATTGAAAATCATAAAATGCTGTTTATTACTGTCTCTTGAAATAATGTGCTCAGGTTTCAGAATACACTGTATGGAATTGGTAAACCTGCTTGGTCGTGTTGACTGGTAGACTGATATGACACCCAAATTATGTTCCGGTGGTCGCGGCACTCGAGTATTCACCAATTGCTGTTTTACTTCAAGTTTACTGAATCAGGTAATACCTAATATCAGGTAAAAATACTGCACGCCACACTGAAAAATACAGAATACAAAATGCAGAATATTTGGAATAAAAGTGTATCTACCATTTAAAATAATGCCACTGCAGGACCCATCTTATTGTTTTGCACTCCTTTAATTTTTTAAAAAGAATGGTCAAGGCGAACAGCATTGTCCATGTTTGAGAGCCTAGCATCAGATCAGCCAGTTGGGCTATATGTTAGGATAACATCATTTTCATGTGCTTAGGTGCATCCATGGGATGCAGATGATGTGCCCATATCAGTGATGGATGTCTCGTGAACCACACAAGTAGCGATCCTTGGCACTGAATATGCCCAAAGAATTGAGTCAAGTCTGTGTCGTGCCATGAGTAGGAGTTACTCCATTTAGTTTCCTCGCCCTAAGAGTTTAAATATGGCAGGAGAGAAAGGAGATCAAATCATTAAAAGTAGCAGCACGAGTTGTCAAGGTCATGAAAATTCAAACAAGGCACTGGGATTATTTTCCAGAGAAATAGAATTGAGAAGTTGTGTTATATTTATCTTTGTTAGACCACATTCATGAAGCATTGTATACTGCTTTGTATTATATAAAATAAGACAGACACATTGGAGAAGGTGTGAAAATGATTTATAGAACAGAGATGACAATGGTCAGGAAAGAATGACAAGCTGGGCCTCTCTTCTCTGGAAAAGAGGTGGAGAGGTGACCTGATAGATACCTTTAAAATTGTGAAGGAGTTTAGAACAAAGAAAGTGATGAAGTTTCCACTTGCAGATGAGACCAGAACTAGGGGTGATAAATATAAAATAGTGACTAAAAGGTTCAACTGGCCATTCAGGACAAACAACCTTCCCAGAGTGTGGTTAGAATACGAAATTTGGGGCAGTTGAGGTGAATAGTATAGATGTATTTGAAGGAAAGCTAGATAAATACATGAGGGAGAAAGGAATAGAAGGGTATTGCAATGTTCCCTTTACCCTTTCTTGGTTATAGACACACTGGTTTGTCGCTCTGCGTGGCCCCTTGCAGATTGCTGCACATGTATGCATTTTATGGAACACTGGCTTTGCGCAGACTTGCTTGTTGCACTGTGTGGTACATTTCTTACTGCCACATGGTCAAACACCTGCAAAGCTTAGAGCCTAGAGCCAAAGCTTAGAGTGATGTGACCTAAAGCTTAGAGTGATAAATGACCTAAAGCTTAGAGTGATATATTAATAGGGTTAGAGAAAGTAGGTTCATAGAATCCCTACAGTGTAGAAGGAGGCCATTCGCCCATCGAGTCTGTACTGACCACAATCCCACCCAGGCCCATCCCCACAACCCCATGCATTTACCCTGCTAATCCCCCTAACACTAGGGTCAATTTAGCATGGTCAATCAACCTAACCCGCACATTTTTGAACAGTGGGAAGAAACCGGAGCACCCGGAGGAAACTCACGCAGACATGGAGAGAATGTGCAAACTTCACACAGACAGTGACCCAAAGCCAGAATTGAACCTGGGACCCTGGTGCTGTGAGGCAGCAGTGCTAATCACTGTGCCACCGTGCCGCCCAAGATTGGAGGTGACTGCTGTGGAGCATAAACACCATAAACCTCTTGGGCTAAATGTCTGTTGCTGTGTGGTTAATTACCCCAGACACTGAAGGTGAGCAGAGGTAATGTTTTCAGCCATGTTTGTTAGTCTGTTTTGAAGATAGGACCAGCAGTAAGCCATTCAACTTGTCGAGCAGGCTCCGTCATTCAATAAGATCATAATTGATCTGGTTGTGGTCTCAATCCCAGTTTGCCCCCATAATCCTTGACTCTGAATATGAATATGAAATTCTATCATATTATGATTGCTGTCACCTAAAGGCTCCTTTATTATTAAGGTTAGCAATTAATCATGTCTCATTGCTCATTACCAGGTCTAGAATAGCCTGCTTCATGGTTTGCTCTGGAATATACTGCTCCAAGAAATTAACCTGTAGACACCCGAACTCATTTTCCAGGTTATCTTTGCCAAACAGATTTGCTCAATATACATGTAGGTTAAAGTCACCCATGATTATTGTGGCACCTTTCTTACATGTTCCATTTATTCCTGTATTCTCATACCTACAGCGTAACTGCTGTTAAGGGGCCTCTTTCATATCTCTACCCAAAGTGATTCTACATCTTACCCTTTGAGCTAAGGTCATGTCTCCTAATTCCTAAGCAGCATCACTTTCCTAGTCCTATATTTAATCACTGGTGCAACATGGACGAGAGCAACTGGATCCTCCTCCATCCCAAGCAGATGTTCGGAACCCTCATACTGAGCAGGCACCAGAACTGCCTGGACCCATGCTCTCAACCGCAGAGAACCATGTCAATTCCCCCTGACTATAATATCCCCTATAACCACCATCTATTAGCTCTCCCCACCTGGATGGCTTTCTGTACCACAGTGCCATGGTCAGTTCACTCATCCACCCTGCAGTACTTCCTTTCATCCCTACAAGTCGCAAGTGCCTGGAACCAATTGGACAATTGCAAGTGCTGAGGGTCCCCCATTTCTACCTTCTCGATCCCCTTACCCGCCTCACTTGCAGTCACACCCTCCTGTCCATGAGCAAATCAGAAGTCCTTAGCCCAAGAGGTGTGACTGCCTCCTGGTACAAAATGCCGAGTTAGCTTTCCACTCCTTGATGTATCGCAGTGTCTACAGCTCAGCCTCCAGGTCAATGACTGAGCCATTACTACAGATACATTTGTCCTGGATGACACTGGTATCCATAAAATTCCCACATTCTGCAGTTGAAACACACAACCTGCCCTGCCATCTTTATTATGTGCTAATTTGTTTATTATTTTTAAAAGTTAATGAATAAACCCTACCACTCCCAATGAGTTTTACTACTGCTAGTAAACCTTACGAGTAATGAGACCTTACAATTACTCATAGATTACACAAGTTTTGAAAGATAAATGAGCAAAATGGGGCGGCACGGTAGCACAGTGGTTAGCACTGCTGCTTCACAGCTCCAGGGACCTGGGTTCGATTCCCAGCTTGGGTC
Organism: Mustelus asterias; assembly: GCF_964213995.1. Classification (NCBI taxonomy): domain Eukaryota; kingdom Metazoa; phylum Chordata; class Chondrichthyes; order Carcharhiniformes; family Triakidae; genus Mustelus; species Mustelus asterias. The sequence continues at coordinate 74,335,200 of NC_135816.1, read as the reverse complement.
ACTGTCTGTGTGGAGTTTGCACATTCTCCTCGTGTCTGCGTGGGTTTCCTCCAGGTGCTCCGGTTTCCTCCCACAGTCCAAAGATGTGTGGGTTAGGTTGATTAGCCATGCTTACATTGCCCCTTAGTGTTCTGAGATGTGTAGGTTAGAGGGATTAGCGGGTAATATGTGTAGGGATATGGGAGTAGGGCCTGGGTGGGATTGTGGTCGGTGCAGACTTGATGGGCCGAATGGCCTGTTTCTGCACTGTAGGGTTTCTATGATATCTATGAAAATACTTATCAATAATTTACCTGTTCCCTTCTTCGCTCACTGCACCAAATTCAGTCGCTCAGCAGATTCCCAGGTTTACACAGTCTGTGACTAGCTGCACTCAGCGATGAGCTACTTTCTTCATGTTTGCTAATCTTGCCCGATTGTCTGTAACCAATACATCTCAAAAATGGACGGATTTCAAAGCAACTTGGTAAGTTCACAGATAGCATAGGCTCAATGAAGAATGGGTTAGTTTTTTGGGGGAAGATGCGGGTCCAGATCTGAATCTTGGAATTTTTAAGGATCAGTTAAGTGGGACCAATTGTCTTTTCGTTTAGATTGTTGTGGATGAATTCATTTAGAACGTTGTTGATTGTTCTAGGATGTTGTGGATTGTCTCAATTGCTGTGGTGGATTTCACCACAGCTGGCAAAATGGGGGCAGAGGTTTCAGAGCAGATTGTTGGATGTGAATTGGTCTGAAGATTCCTCAGAGAGAGCGAAGTATAAATTCTTATTAAAAGCCTGTTTCTGGCTTTTAAATACAGAATATCAATCAGGTCAGGAAAAGTATCAAGGAACAGCTGCATAATTGAAATACCGTTGTATTAACACAGCACGGTGAAGGTATATGCTCAACTGAGTGCCCACTGCACTTGCTCTATGCTATGTAATTCAGACAAAAGCAGTTTAAAATACCGCAACCACCAGAGGGACCATCTGCCCGGCAATGTATAGTTGAGTTAAGATAAGTCGAAATGTTTATGCTCTCTTAGCCTCTAATATAAAAGTATAAAGTGATTCATGCTTCACCTCTTCCAGTTGAGTTGATCAAAAAATAAAAATCAAACTCACATCAGTGTGATGGAGACCAGTGTTGGATCTGTAAAACAGAGGGATTTATTCACTCAGCTTTTCACACAGAGTGTTTTCATTTCAGACATAAAGTGAAGGAATGAGTGGAGACGCATCCAGGTCTCCACCCTCTCCATGCTGCCCTTGTACTTTCACCTGGAGTGGGCACTGCATTCCAAAGCCAGCCAAATAAGGCATGCCTTCTGTCTTATTGTTGAGGGCCTTTGTTTGGTGGAGGCCCAAGCAGAACGGTTTGAGGGTGCAGGTACTTGCACACAAAAAATACCCACCCAGCCACCCCACCACTTTCCCTATGGATTATCAGAAGTTGTTAGCATCTACATTTTTGGGCTGAGATAATCTTTGTAGAAATTGGATCATACTTCTTACAAATTCAGTTATTTCAATTGTTTTTTTCACAGATTCTGGGTTCTTGCTTCAAAAGGATAATTGATGAATGGATCACAATTATCCATACAGCGCTGGGAGGTGGTCAATGGGGCTCAGGGCTACAGGTTTTCTTACCCACAGGCAATCTTACCTCCCACCCACCCACCCCCCACTCCAATATCCATTGAAGGGCGAGTCTCCTCCATCTTGGCTGACAATAGAGATTCCACTCTATAAAACATCCCGCTTGCATGACGTTTAAGGTTAAGTATTTTGATATTTACTTTGGTTAAACTATCTAAATAATGCATAGAACAAGCTGTCAGGCTATTGCAGAAGAAATGGCACATTGGCAGCAGTGTGCATTGCAGCAAATCACCAATGCTTCTTCAACAGCAACTTCCAAACTTTCAATCTCTACCGTCTAGAAGGACAAGGGCAGCGGATGAATAGAAATATCACCACATGCAAGTTCCCCTCCAGGTCACACTCATCCTGACTTGAAACTAAATCGCCTTCTGTCACAGTCACTGGGTCAAAAACCCATCAGCTTTGTGGGTATACCTATACGAGATATGACTAGTTCAAGAAGGCAGCTCATCACCACCTTTGAAAGGTAATTAGGGATGGACAATAAATGTTGCCTGGCAAGCAACATGGACATCCCACAAACAAATTATTTTTTTAAAGTCTTCTATTTTAGATTATTGAATATTGTTTCTAAAAGTGAGATTGCCGATCAATAGTTTTATCTGAATGCTAGAACTATCGTCAGTAATTTTTCCTCTCTCTGCATCAGTCACACCCCTTACTATCCTGAAGGGGCATCCTCTGGATACTACCCACATTCCACTTTTCAAGTGTGGACAGGCTATCTATTCAACAGTTATTACCACCAGCAGAACCCTGTGCACACCACGAATTTTCACACATTTTCCTTAATAACAGGGAGAGTTTGGATTAAACTTTATCTATCCTAGTTCAAAGCTGATGTTAATTGTTAGGCCCTTACCATTGCCCTAGTGGACCCAGCTCATAATATAAACTCGTGATCAAACCTGGTTTCCGTAGTTCATTATCACACTGGGCAGCAAACAAAACAAGTGATTGGTTAAGGAAGACAGTGAGGAGACCATTAAAAAATCACAAAGTAGAAAGTGGCACAGTCATGATGAGTGGCAAAGCATTCACATTTCCTCCCATACGGAGTTCGTTGCCAGAGAGAGGTGCCAGGTCAGGCACAGTAAGGACGCAGGAGTTAAATGTTTTTTCAGATTCAGCATAGCTCAGTTGCTAGCATTATCTCTGAATCAGAAGGCCAAGTGGTCAAGTCCAACTCCAAAACTAAGCACATGAAATATAGAAGAGTATTAGAGGTACATCCTTCAGAAGGGGCATTCACAAAAGATCCTGTCTGCTTGTTGATATGACAAATAGACCTTAAAGAAACCATACTATTCACAGAGGAGTCCTCCCAGTCGTATTGGGCAAGTTAATGGGGCTAAAGGTAGACAAGTCTCCTGGTCCTGATGGAATGCATTCCAGGGTAGTAAACGAGATGGCGGGAGAAATAGCAAATGCCCTAGTGGTAATTTATCAAAATTCGCTGGACTCTGGGGTGGTTCCCGCAGATTGGAAAACAGCAAATGTGACGCCACTGTTTAAAAAAGGAGATAGACAAAAGGCAGGTAACTATAGGCCGGTTAGCTTAACTTCGGAGTAGGGAAAATGCTTGAATATATTATCAAGGAAGAAATAGCAAGACATCTGGATATAAATTGTCCCATTGGTAAGACGCAGCACGGGTTCATGAAGGGAAAGTCATGTTTGACTAATTTGGTGGAATTCTTTGAGAACATTACATGTGCAGTGGACAATGGGGAATCTGTGGATGTGGTGTATCTGGATTTCCAGAAGGCACTTAACAAGGTGCCGCACCAAAGACTGCTGCATAAGATAAAGGTGCACGGTGTTGCGGGTAAGGTATTAGCATGGATAGAGGATTGGGTAACGAACAGAAAGCAAAGAGTGAGGATAAATGGGTGTTTTTCTGGTTGGCGATCAGTGACTAGTGGTGTGGCTCAGGGATCAGTGTTGGACCGCAATTGTTTACGATTTACATAGATGATTTGGAGTTGGGGACCAAGTGTAGTGTGTCAAAATTCGCAGATGACACTGAGATGGGTGGCAGAGCAAAGTGTGCAGAGGATGCTGAAAGTCTGCAAAGGAATATAGATAGTCTAAGTGAGTGGCAGATGGAGTACAATGTTGGTAAATGTGAGGTCATTTTGGTAGGAATAACAGCAAAATGGACTATTATTCCAATGGTAAAAAATTGCAGCATGCTGCTGTGCAGAAGGACCTGGGTGTCCTTGTCCAGGAATCTCAAGGAGTTGGTTTGCAGGTGCAGCAGGTGATTAAGAAGGCAAATGGAATTTTGTCCTTCACTGCTCGAGGGATGGAGTTTAAAAACAGCGAGATTATGTTGCAGCTGTAAAGGTGCTGGTGAGGCCACACCTGGAGTACTGTGTACAGTTTTGGTCTCCTTACTTGAGAAAGGATATTCTGGTACTGGAGTGGGTGCAGAGGCGATTCCGGAGTTGAGAAGGTTGGCTTATGAGGAGAGACTGAGTAGGCTGGGGCTATACTCATTAGAATTCAGAAGAATGAGGGGAGATCTTATAGAAACATCTAAGATTATGAGGGGCAGTTGCAGGGCAGTTGTTTCCACTGGTGGGTGAAACTAGAACTAGGGGGCATAGTCTCAAAATAAGGGGAAGCAGATTTAGGACTGAATTGAGGAGGAACTTCTTCACACAAAGGGTTGTGAATTTGTGGAATTCCCTGCCCAGTGAAACAGTTGAGGCTACCTCATTGAATGTTTTTAAGGCAAGGATAGATAAATTTTTAAACAGTAAAGGCATTAAGGGTTATGGTGAGCGGGCGGGTAAGTGGAGCTAAGTCCACGAAAAGATCAGCCATGATCTTATTGAATGGCAAAGCACGCTCGAGGGGCCAGATGGCCTACTCCTGCTCCTAGTTCTTATGTTCTTATTAGCCACCATTCCTCTTTCAACCAACACACCAGAAAACAAACTGTTTCATTAGATTGTGGGACCAGGTGATTCGCAGATTGTTTTTGATTTTACATTTAAAAATAGATAGCAAGTCTTGTATGATCTTGCTCATTGTTAGTTTGGAGAATAAGATGTGGATTATTTAGCTGAAAACCTATTGTGTCAATTTAACAAGGCAATTGTAGTGGATATCAGTTACACTAAATTACTTGTAAATTTCAGGCTCCATTTTAATGTCTGGGGGTCCTCCAAAAAGATCATTTTGTACCTCTAACAAAGTTTTGGTATCTGTATGTGTGATTGCCATGAGCTGGGAGACAATATTGTTTTTATGTTCGGATTACAATGCAAAGTTCAAATTCTCAGTCTGAGAAAATAATTCCTCCACCTCAAAAGCACACAAGAGGATCCAGTATACATAAGGGACAGCTGGAACACCTGGTGTGGGTGAGGAACATGGACACTGATCAAAATCAATAAACTCTTCCAGCAAGGAAAGACTCAATGTCTTTGTTTTGACTTCATTAACTGACATGGATCCAGTTAACATAGGTCTCCAGTCTAGAATAAATTCCCATATGCTAATTGCACTTTTAGACGATGTCACTCAAGAGGCTAAATGTGAGGTGATGGGATGGCTGGTTAGTGTTAAATTAAGTCATCTCTTCCACATCAGCAATAGAAGTAGTTTCACAACACCAGGTTAAAGTCCAACAGGTATATTTGGTAGTACGAGCTTTCGGAGCGCCACTCCTTCATCAGGTGAGTGCCAAATAAACATGTGCTACCAAATAAACCTGTTGGACTTTAACCTGGTGTTCTGAGACTACTTACTGTGCCAACCCCAGTCCAACGCCGGCAACTCCACATCATGACATCAGTGCTCCAGGAATAATGGGGGTAGGAAAAGGAAAGTCAGCATTCACACTTCTGACTCCTGCTGGAATTTGCATTTTTGGACATTTGAAGAGTATAGAATCAACTTCCGCCCTGATGCTGTCACTTGAGCCTCAGTAACTACATGACGAATAGCACTCCCCTTTTGGCCCAACCAGCTATGGGCAGCCCAGTGTTTGCATCTTTGTTGGCGGAGAAAAAAAAAAGATGCACAGGGACATTAAAAACTGAGATTTAAAGAGAGATAATTTCCTATTCCTTTATCTCTCACATTCTTCCACTGTGCATGCTATAAAGAACACAGCTTTGTGCCAAAATGCAATAACGAAAGCAGATGAGCCTACTCTCAGCTGACAACTCAAACAAAAGAGTGATGTTTTAATGAGATTATTGAATTAACTTCTTGCTGAACACAAATTGAAGAAAAGCTGCGCAAACAAGTTATGGCTTTTAAAAAGATTAATGTACCAAAAGGCTGGCCAAACCTCATTAATCCAATCAATATCAATGCAGAGATCTAATAGGCCGATAAGCGCATTTTAAGCAACATATAAAGCATTGGCAGTTTAATGAATTTTTTTAATTAACAAAATTGACTTAAGTCAAACATTTTACAAGAAAATTGGGAGAGGGTACCAACAGATCTGGGGTCCCACTGGCTTCACTTTAACTTCTTTTACAGTATGCGGGCTAGGCCAGCATACTGCCTATTCCTCACTGCCTTTGAGAAAGTGGTGGTGAGCTACTTTCAAAGAACAAAGAACAGTACAGCACAGGAAACAGGCCCTTCGGCCCTCCAAGCCTGTGCCGCACCTTGGTCCAACTAGACCAATCGTTTGTATCCCTCCATTCCCAGGCTGCTCATGTGACTATCCAGGTAAGTCTTAAACGATGTCAGCGTGCCTGCCTCCACCACCCTACTTGGCAGCGCATTCCAGGCCCCCACCACCCTCTGTGTAAAAAACATCCCTCTAATATCTGAGTTATACTTCGCCCCTCTCACCTTGAGCCCGTGACCCCTCGTGAACGTCACTTCTGATCTGGGAAAAAGCTTCCCACCGTTCACCCTATCTATCCCCTTCATAATCTTGTACACCTCTATTAGATCTCCCCTCATTCTCCGTCTTTCCAGGGAGAACAACCCCAGTTTACCCAATCTCTCCTCATAGCTAAGACCCTCCATACCAGGCAACATCCTGGTAAACCTTCTCTGCACTCTCTCTAACGCCTCCACGTCCTTCTGGTAGTGCAGCGACCAGAACTGGACGCAGTACTCCAAATGTGGCCTAACCAGCATTCTATACAGCTGCATCATCAGACTCCAGCTTTTATACTCTATACCCCGTCCTATAAAGGCAAGCATACCATATGCCTTCTTTACCACCTTCTCCACCTGTGTTGCCACCTTCAAGGATTTGTGCACTTGCACACCTAGGTCCCTCTGTGTTTCTATACTCCTGATGACTCTGCCATTTATTGTATAACTCCTCCCTACATTATTTCTTCCAAAATGCATCACTTCGCATTTATCCGGATTAAACTCCATCTGCCACCTCTCCGCCCAATTTTCCAGCCTATCTATATCCTGCTGTATTGCCCGACAATGCTCTTCGCTATCCACAAGTCCAGAACTGCCAGAAGTCCAGAAGTTCCTGAACTGCTACAGACTCTGTAGTGTAGGTACAGAGTCGCGGAGCAGAAACTGATAGCCAGGTTCCGCACACACAAGGACGGCCTCAACCGGGATATTGGGTTTATGTCACACTATTTCACATAAATATTTCTGCTTTTTTCCTCCTGAGTCTTTATCATGCGATCCTAGAATCAGAATTTATGTCACACTATTTGTAACTCCCACAGTTGCGTGGACCTGCAGAGTTTCACTGGCTGTCTTGTCTGGAGACAATACACATCTTTTTAGCCTGTCTTGATGCTCTCTCCACTCCCATTGTTTTGTTTCTTAAAGACTGGATTAGTTGTAAGTATTCGCATTCCAACCATTATTCATGTAAATTGAGTCTGTGTCTTATAAGTTCTGTTTGTGAACAGAATTCCCACTCACCTGAAGAAGGGGCTCAGAGCCTCGAAAGCTTGTGTGGCTTTTGCTACCAAATAAACCTGTTGGACTTTAACCTGGTGTTGTTAAACTTCTTACTGTGTTTACCCCAGTCCAACGCCGGCATCTCCACATCATGTAGGTACACCAACAGTGCTATTAGTGAGGGTGTTACAGGATTTTGATCCAGCAACAATGAAGGAACGGCGATATATTTCCAAGTAGGATGGTGAGTGACTTAGAGGGAAACTCGAGGTGGAGGTGTTCCCATGTATCTGCTGACCTTCTCCTTTCAGATGGTAGTGGGTGTCGGTTTGGAAGGTGCTGCCTAAGAGCCTTGGTGATTTTCTACAGTGCATTGTGTGTCTGTTATGGAGGGAGTGAATGTTTATGGACGGGATGCCAATCAAGTGGGTTGCTTTGTCTTGGATGGTGTCGAGCTTCTCAAGTGCTGTTGGAGCTGCACCCATCCAAACAAGTGTATTATTTCATTATACTCCTGACTTGTGCCTTGTGGATGAAGGACAGGTTTTGGGGAGTCAGGAGGCGAGTTACTCTCTGGAGCATTCTTAGCCTCTGACCTGCACTTGTAGCCACAGTATTTATAAAGCTAGTCCAGTTCAGTTTCTGGTCAATGATAACACCTAGGCTGTTGATGTTAGAGGATTCAGCGATGGTAAAGCCATTTAATGTCAAAGGGCAATGGTTAGATTCTTTGTTGGAGATGTCATTAACTGGCACTTGTGTGGGACTCTCACCTCACCTCTGGAGTGCATGTTTGACCCAATGAGGTCAGGGGCTGAGTGACCTTGGTGGAACTCAAACTGAGCTTCAATGGAGCAAGTTATAGCTAAGCAAATGCCAGTTAATGGCACAGTTGATGACCTCTTCCATCACTTTATTTATGATCAAGAGTTGACTGATGAGACAGTAACTGGGGTGGATTTTTCCGGTTTGTTTTGTACAAGACACACCTCGTCAATTTTCCACATTGCCAATGTTGTAGCTGTACTGGAATAGCTTGGCTAGGGGTGCGGCAAGTTCTGAAACACAAGTCTTTTTAGTACTATTCCCCGAACATTGTCAAGGTCCATAGTCTACTGTATGACATCTGTGATGCTGGGGACATCTAGAGAGGCCAAGATGGATCATCCACCCGCACTTCTGGATGAAGACTGTTGCAAATGCTTCAGCCTTATCTTTTGTGCCAATATGCTGGGCTCTTCCATGACTGAGGGATATTTGTGGAGCCTCCTCCTCCAGTGAGTTGTTTATTTGTCCACCACCATTCACAACTGGATGTGGCAGAACTGCTGAGCTTAGATCTGATCCGTTGGTTTTAGGATTGCTTAGCTATGTCTATTACTTGCTGCTTAGCTCGCAAGTAGTCCTGTGTTGTAGCTTCACTAGGTTGACACCTCATTTTTAGATATGCCTAATGCTGCTCCTGGCATGCCCTCCTGCATTCTTCATTGAACCAGGATTGATCCCCTGGCTTGGTGGTTATGGTAGAGTGGGGGATAATCCAGGTCATGAGGTTACAGATTAAAGTTTATTTATTAGCCATAAGTAGACTTACATTAACACTGCAATGAAATTACTATGAAATTTCCCTATTCGCCACATTCCGGCACCTGTTCGGGCCAATGCACCTAACCAGCACGTCTTTCAGACAGAGAGGAAACCGGAGCACCCGGGGAGAATGTGCAGACTCCACACAGACAATGACTCAAGCTGGGAATTGAACCCAGGTCTCTGGTGCTGTGAGGCAGCAGTGCTAATCACTGTGCCACCCACCGATTGTGGTAAAGTACAATTCTGCTGCTGTTGATAGCCCACAGCACCTCATGAATGCCCAGTCTTGAGTTGCTAGATCGATTTGGAGTCTATCCCTTTTAGCATGGTGGTAGTACCACACAACACAATGGAGGCTATCCTCAATGTGAAGATGGGACTTCGTCTCCAGAAGGACTAAACTGTGCAGTAGTCACTCTTACCAATACTGTCATGGGCAGATGCATCTGCAGCAGGCAGGTTGGTTGGCTCAGTTGGCTGGTTTGCGATGCAGAGTGAAACCAGCAGCGTGTGTTCAATTCCTGTACCGGCTGAGGTTATTCATAAAGGCCCACCTTCTCAACCTTGCACCTCACCAGATATGTGGTGATTTTCAGGATAAAGTCACTATCAACCTATGGTCATTTTACCTTTATTGCATATGTCATGTTATTTTCAATTGTAAAAGAGAGAGGTACACGGGAAAATAAATAGTAAATTAAAAATTAAGTTTATTTAAATTTAATTTAATGGAATTGTATGTTTTATTAGGTTGAAAAAGGAAAATTAAAATTGAAGTAAAACTTAAAGGCGAGAATAGGGAATCTAAATAATAGGATACAGAAGGAAACAGGAGGATTAGAAATTGTTCTCACTTTTAATTTACTTTAGGATTAATCAAGGCACTTCCTACATCTGAGCAGATTTGGTAGAGCATTAATGTTTCTTCTCCCCACCAAAATACATCATCTGGACACAGCTGGTAAGCCTAGTGAAATAAGAATATCCCTGAATCTACTGACAGCTCAAGAAGTGTTAAGTGAGCTTTGTCTAACCTTTCTCTAAGCATTATCGACTGCTGATGTGGAGAGATTAAGTATTGTATTCATCATCTGAATGCCACATCCCTGTTGCACAAATCTGTTACATCGCCTACCTTCATCACGCCTCATAGCACAACTGCAGCCAAAACGCTCATTCATGCCTCACCTATCCCAATGCTTTCCTGACCAAACGACCATCTTCCACCGTCCATATACTTGAATATAACCAAAACTTTGTTGGACATAATCGGAGGTCACATGAAGTCCTGTTACCCATGTGGAGAGAGAATTGAACCAATGTTGAGTCAGGATAACCCTTCGTCAGAGCTGAAGACAAGGAAAATCAGACATTTATACTAATGAGGGCGAGGGAAGGGAAGGTGAGATGCTGTAATTGATGGAAATGGCATAAACAAAAAGACAAAGGGAATGTAAGTGGCGATGATAAAGGCTGAGAGTGGTGCTAAGAATATCCATTAAGAGATCGGAGTGCGTAAATGGCAGAACAAAGGTGAAGAGTATAGGGATGCAGCATGGGCCCTAGTGGGTAGGGGAGGGGGAACAAGATGGAAAGTGAGATGTTAGAAGTGAATAAAATATAAAGTAAGAAAAATAGATGAAGATAAAAAGAAGAAATGAGATAAAATGGGTGGAGATTGAGAGAGTTCATGCTATTGAGTTGTTGAACTCAATATTCAGTACAGAAGCCTGTTAAGTGAGGACGTGTTCATCTTGGCCGTTTGCAATGTCCCAATGAAACCCAACGCAAACTGGAAGAACAGTACCTCATCTTCCAATTTGGCATTTTACAGCTTCCAGACTGAACAGAGGTCAACAACTTCAGAGCTTGAACTCTCCCCTCCACCCCCATTTATATTATTTCATTTCTTATTTTCATCTTAATCACCTATTTTACTTTATATTCTTATTTTTCCACTTCTAACATCTTGCTTTCCATCTTGTTTCCCCACCCTCCCCACCCCACGAGTCCACTGCCGCATTCCTACTATCTGTACCTTTGTTCTGCCATTTAAAATTCCAATCCCTTAATGGACACTCTTAGCACCATTATCAGCCTTTATCATCACCATTTACATTCCTCTTGTCTTTTTTGTCTATGCCATTCCTATCAATTACAGCTCCCTCCTCCCACCAGTATAAATATTGTCTTTGTCCTTGTCTTCAGCTCTGACGAAAGGTCACCCAGACTCAAAATGTTGACTCTATTCTCTCTCTACAGATACTGTCAGACCTGCAGGGATTTTTCAGCATTTTCTCTTTTTGTTTCAGATTCCGGCATTCGTAGTATTTTATCCTGTTCACGCATCATTCCTGTGTTCACCGAATTACATTGGCTCTGTCCAGCAACATCTCAACTTTAAAATTCTCATCCTCATTTTCAAATTGTTCCATTGTCTCACCCCTCCCGATCTCTGTAATCTCCTCCAGCCCCGCAACCAAAAAAATCTCTTTGCTCCAGCATCCCTGATTTTAACCACTCCACAACTGTTGGCTGAACCTTAAGCTGTCTGAGTCCTTGACTCTGAAATCAGTTTGCTAAACTCCTCTGCCTTTCTTTCTGCCATTAAGATGTTCCTTAAAACCGAGCTCTTTGATCACGTTTTGGAAACCTCTCCTAATGTCTCCTTATGAGTCAGTGACAAATGTTGTTTGATAACATTTCTGTGAAGTGCCTTTAGGATGTTTTATTCCAGTCAGAGATACTATTGTAAATGGACATTGCTGTTCTATTGGTAGGTCAGAGCTTTGTATGCGTACGGTACGTGCACGCACGCACACACTCACACCATTAAAAATAGCTTGTTTCCACTTTAAGAGCTCTAGTTTTGTACTGCTGCCCAAAAATGTGAAATGTTTAGCAAGTCAGAAGAGTGAAGTAATAACAGACTCTGCTTTGTTTTAAATATCTCACTTTCATACAATAACAGATGGATCTATCACAGAAAAAAACATTCATATTATGATGAAGTAATGCATATTTATCTATGCAGAAGACAAGTTGCATCAGGAAAAGCCATGAAAATTTGTCTCTATTGTGCATTGGGTGGAAGATACGTTTATGCCAGTATTTCTACTTCACACTCATGTCCTCTTGCCCTCTATCTTAACTCCATCAACATAACTTCCCATTCCTTTCTCCCTCGTGTTTACTTAACTGTCCCCTAAATTCATCAATACTACTACCTAAACTGCTCAGTCATAGCAAGTTTCATATTCTAACCAGCCTCTAGGTAAATAACTCACTTTTATGTACCCTAATTTTGATTCCCCACCACCACCACACAAGTTACAACATCTTTTCATCTATCCTATCAAACCTTTTCATAATCTTAATCTTAATGATCTCTCTTAGCACACCCCGCAACATTCTAGAGAAATGAGCCTCAGCCTATTCAATTTTCCTGGAAAGCACGAACTCTCAGTCCTCATATCATCTTTCTAAATCTTTTTTGCACTGTCTCCAGGGGTGCAATCATCTTTTCCAAACCTCTGTTCCTGCATACTCCACCCACACCTCTGATAAATGATGCGAGGAGCTCATGAAGGACTGTTTCTCGAAGAATCTATTTTCTGCTCTGCCAGATCCCCTTCCTTGATTTAAACTCCCTCTCAAAAGCCTCTCCCAACTCAAACTCTACAACCTACTTCCTTCTTCCCCAACTCCTGAGTACTAGATTCCTTGTTTATGGACCCCTCTGTGCTAAAATAGATTTTTTCATTACCCTATGGATTGAGATAGAAGATGAGCCAAGATTGTATTGATTGGTGAAACATGCTCAAAGGGCTGAATGGCCTTCTCCCATTTCTTAAATTTAATGCAATTGCACTGTTTATGCCAATCTAAGTTGCTTCTAATTGGCCCCCTCTTTCCAAGGCTCTTGCACCTCCTTATAAACTACCTAACATGAGTACTAAGGGCAGATTAGAACTTGACTGTGGTGCCCTCCTTAGTAAAATGGCCAGCCTGCACTCAGCCACAAGGATATTGGAAAGTAACTGAAGGTTGGGAAACAGAGACATTGGCATGTAGGAAGCACCTTCCATGCAGTAGTAACTCTTTCTGAAATGATCAAGACTTAGAACACACATCCTTTGTTTACCTCAATTGGTGTGGAGATGCCGATGAAGACTGTTGTTTACCTCAATTGGGACAGACCAACAATTAAACCTTTGACAGAATTGACCCTGAAATATGGGTCACGGACTGTGTATTCTGATTATAGATATAAATGATCTAAATACATCTGAGGTTTACAGCATGGAAACAGGCCCTTCGGCCCAACTTGTCCATGCCGCCCTTTTTTTTAAAAAAACCCCTAAGTTAATTTCCTAGGATGTTTTAGGCTTTGTAGATTGAAAAGGAACTAGTATGAAGTTACCATCAACCTTCCAGTACCTTTCCTCCATCTCTAATGCCTCGCATTTATATTTCCATGTGTCCACCTCACATGGGGACAGCTTCCACACAAGCCCCTTACTTCAGAGGGACATCAAGTCAGTGTTGTTTTAACTCGTTTCAGGACACACCAAAATCTACCGGTATCATTGCTGCAATTAAAGGAAGCTACATTTACAAAATCGAACGACCCAAAGTTTGGGCTGGGTGCACCAAGGGTTCTTACCGTCCTCGTTTTCATCAAAAACCGGCGTTTTATGGGAGTGATTAGCCCCCATCTTCAGCTCCTGGCTATTTAAAATCGATCACATTGCCCGAGGGGGAGGCAGGCGGTCAGCAGTTGGTGAAATTCACACATTCAGCCTTCCATGCTGCTCAGGCTCCAGACCCGAGTCTTGGAACTGCGTGGGTGGGTGAACAGTATCCACTCTTAATGAGACCGGCAGGGATGAGGGGCAGGAGGAGATGTCATTCTCAGAACATCAGCCCTTCCATCTACAGCCACCTCCTTATGTTCCTGAAAAACTTTCCAATAAAAAAAATCATGCAGATTCTCTGTCCTGTCCTCTTCCGACCTACCGGACAAGAAATGCGGAGAAAGAGAGAGAGTATGGATAATCCGCTCAAACGGTTGTTGGGGGAACCGGCTGTCTAGGAAACGCTCTCTGAGGAAGAGATTGTAGACATCACTGAATCACCAGTCACTGAGCCGCCTCGTTGTCTTTAATGTTGAAGTGTTCAGGCTCAACATTCGTTTGCTTAAAATAAACAATCCATCTCCCCACAAAAAGGGTGTCTGTATGTTTGATTAAAACCTATACAATATGTCAGCCACCTGTACTGAGGTTTAGAAATGAAACCAGTTTTTCTAACACCGTGCAGTCAATCACTGGAGGCAGGGTCAAGTCGGAGGCTGTCGCGGTGTGAATCTGAGCCGCACTGAAGTTGGAGGTGCCCCTGGGCTAGCCCGCTGATCACTCGTTCTCTGGACACACACTGATCAGCGAGATAACAAACCGTCTCGTTTCCATCGCTCACCTCTGCTGGCAACTATGGATTCTGGAGTTACGAGTTGAACACGTGTCTCCGGCATCGCCCCACCCCAGGGTAAGTACAGGGACAACTTACATCAACATTAACGAAGCTGCAAATGGGGAACTGGGTTGCAAAAAAAAATTAGAAAGTCAGCAGAAAATGGAAGCGAAAATCAAAACAGCTACTCTAAAACATTAACTGATGCAACAGGGAAACGCCAGGAATGCGGGCAATGAATAAAGGGAACTGAAACTTATAGTTGGTCACTGAAAGTAAGTTGAAGTGTGGGCACTGGTAACTGACAATGGTATCAAATGTCTACGGAGCTCGTGGAAAAGGAAAAATATTTTTAATAACTGTGAGCATACAAACTGAAAAAGTCACCCACGCGTAATCAATTAAAGTTTAAGAAACTATTTGATAGTATTTATTTTGAAAGCTAGTAATGAATTAAAATGCTCTCATGAGAGCACGTGTTGACGATGTTTCTTTCTCTTATTACTCAGATTTCTTTCCATCCTTTAATGCCAAAGAAACATCGCTCTAAAGTGACATCTGCTGGTACAAAGCGTAAAAAAATTACAGCACGGACACCACCACGCAAAACGGGAGAGACTTAACCAACGATTGTGTGTGAGCGAATCCGGCAATTTGTAATCCGGTCCTGGGAATCTTCCATAATTACTGACACTGTGGGAGCTCCTACAAATTCCCAGAAATTGTAAATCCTCAATGCAGTTAGCAGTCAAGAAAAAATCTGCTATTATTAAAAACAGTCTGCTTTTAAACCTAAATTGGCATTGAGAACCGGCACAATGAAAATGAAAAGCTTTAAATTTAGTTTTGCAAACAACTGTGTTGACACTGCAGTGTTAGTTGCCATATAAAAGTGGGGTATGGACCAAATACCTGGGCCGGAATTCTCCCAAATTCTAAGTTCCCAACATCCGGGGAAAATGGGAGTAATTCTTGCCTTTTTTAAAAGCGTGATTTCCAGAATGACAATTATATATTTTTATAAATTGACTCAAAGTTCATGAGCTGCATACCAAGCTTCAGACAGTGGCAGTCATATTCCTTAGCTTAATGGTTCAGATTAGGTCAGGGACGGTCCTGGTACAAGTGAAACAAATAGGGGGATCCAGAAGTTAGCACTGGAGGAGTTTCAACCTTTGCACATGTCCAACATGTATGAGGTTCTTGGAGCCTGTGTGAATAAGAGCAGGGGCTGCAGATGGATGAGCAAACTAACCACTCACCATGGTGCAAAGGGGTATTCAAGTTAATATAGTAATGGTAAGAGACAATATAGTTAGGGGGATAGGTACTACTCTGTATAGCTGAGAGTGTGGGTTCCAAAAGCTGTGCTGCCTGCCTGGTGCTAGTGTTAAAGACATCTCCTCATGGCTGGAGAGGAACTCTGAGTAGGAGAAGATGGATCCATTTATCATGGTCCACGTGGTGACCAATGACAAAAGTGAGACTAAGAAAGTGTTCTGCTTCGAGAGTATGAAAAGTTAGGGCTTAAATTGAAAAGCAGAATCACAAAGGTTCATTCAGAATCACAAAGGATAATTCATGGTTACCACCTGACTCACAAGCAAATTGGCAGAGGGCAAATAAGATCAGAGTTTAAAGATTTGTGTGGGAGAAATTCATCAGACACTGGATGGGCATCACTTGAACCGCTGAGGGACCAGTGTCCAAGTGAATTTAATAATTGGGGTGTAGAGGGGGCTTTAAACTAAATGCTGTGGAAAAGGTGAGGAAAAGCTGAAGAGAACGGACAAGGCAATAGTGCAGAGTAGGGGTGTGGGCAATGATAACCAGATTGTAACAGGGAGGGACCAAATATACAAACAAGAAAGGACCAACCAAGAGTAGAGAAAAATGCCACAAAGAAAAAATCAAAAGTTTTTTTATCTGAATGCTCACAGCATTTGTAACAAATATTTGACATTTGAGAAGGATAGAAAGAGTTGGGGCAGCTCTGTTAATAAACGATTAGATCAATACAGCAATGAAAATGATTTTGGCTTGAAGACCAAGATGTAGGATCAGTTTGGGTAGAGTTAAGAAATAACAAGGAAGAGAAGTCACTGAGTATTCTACAGATCCCCTAGCAGTAGCTTCATTGTAGGACAGAGAATAAATTAAGAAATAATCAGAGCTTGTAAGAAAAGTACTTCTCCCTCCACCACCAACACACTATGGCTGCATTGTGTACCAGGTACAAGATGCACTACAGCAACTCATCAAGGCCCCTCCAATCACACCTTGACCTTTACTACCTTGAAATTTAAAGTTAAAGTTTATTTATTAGTGTCACAAGTAGGCTTACTGCACTGCAATGAAGTTACTGTGAAAATCCCCTAGTCGCCACACTCCGGTGCCTGTTTTGGTACACTGAGGGAGAATTTAGCATAGCTAATGCACCTAACCAGCACATCTTTCGGACTGTGGGAGGAAACCGGAGGACCCGGAGGAAACCCACACGGACAAGGGAGAACATGCAGACCCCGCAAAGACAGTGACCCAAGCTGGGAATCTAACCCGGGTCCCTGGTGCTGTGGGGCAGCAGTGCTAACCACTAAGCCACTGTGGCAACCGATGTATAGGACCGCCATAACCTGCACATTCCCTCCAAGTTACACGTGAACTTAACTTGGAACTATATCACCGCTCCATCACTGTCACTGGTCAATTGATTAATTATCTCACAGTAAAGAATTCTCTAAGGAAGAGTGATCACACCATGATGGAATATTACATTCAGTTCAAGAATGAAATATTGCATCTAAAACCAGTGTCTTAAACTTAAGGGCAATTACAAAGATTTGAAGACAGAATAGGCTAAAGTGGGCTGGTAAGACTGTAATCATGCAGCGGCAGACATTTAAGGAGATTTTTCACCACTCTCAACAACTGAGTGAGAAAGAAACACTATGAAAAAGATGACTCATCATGGCTAACTAAAAAGTTACGGATGGTATGAAATTGAAAGAAAAAGGGTATAAATTTTGTGGTAGAACAGGCATTTGATGAAATTTTAGAAACCAGGAAAGGATGACTGAAAAGGGATAAAGGGAGAAATTAGAATATGAGAGTAAACTGGCAAGAAATACAAAAACAGACAGTGAGAGCTTCTACAAGTATATAAAAAGGAAGAGAGTAGCTAAAGTAAATGTTGGTCCCTTAGAAGATGAAATGGGATTAATAATGGGAAACAAAAAATGGCGAGACTGTGAACAAATATTTTGTTCTGACTTCACAGTAGAAAACACAAAAAGCATTTGATTAAGAGCAGAAAATTGAGGGATTAAAAGTAGGAAGGAAATTAAAACTATCACCAAAGGAAAAAGTACGAGAAAAACGAATGGGACCAAATGCTGACTTGACTCTTGGACCTGATACCCTGCATCCTAGGCTCTTAAAAAAGGTGGCTGCAGTGATAGTGGATGCATTGGTTGAGGAAACTATAGGGCTAATTGACCAAGCATCTGTCATGGGAAAGTGCTAGAATCTGTCATTAAGGAAATGGTAGCAATATACTTATAAAGTATATATTCAAGCAGATTCAACATGCTTTAATGAGGGAAAATCATATTTGACAAAATTTATTTGAGTTCTTTGAGCATGTAACAAGCAGAATGGATGAAATTGACCCATCAATGTAGTGTATTTGGATTTCCAAAAGGTATTCATAAGGTGCGCCATAAAAGTTATTACTCAAGAGATCATACTGTTGCGATAGTATATTAACATGGATGGAGGGTTGGCTAACTAACAGGAAACAGGATAAATGGGTAATTTTCAGGTTGGCAAACTGTAACAGGAGTGGAATGCAGGGATCAGTGCTGGGTCCTGACTTATTTACAATCTATATGAATGACTTGGATGAAGGACCAGAGTGCGATGTGGCCAAATATGCTGATAATAGAGTTTAAGAAAGAAAATTGTGCCAAAATCATCATGTTTCTGGATTGATTGAGATTGGATGGACGATGTGTTGGGACCCTGTGGAAGTCCTGATGATGTGGAGATGCCGACGTTGGACTGGGGTAAACACAGTAAGAAGTCTCACAACACCAGGTTAAAGTCCAACAGGTTTATTTGGTAGCAAAAGCCACTAGCTTTCGGAACAGGCTGTTCCTTCGTCATGTGGGTGGGAGTTCTGATCATAAACAGGGCACAAAGACACAAACTCAATTTACATGAATAATGATTGGAATGTGAGTCTTTACAGCTAATCAAGTCTTAAAGGTACAGACAATGTGAGTGGAAAGAGCGTTAAGCACAGGTTAAAGAGATGTGTATTGTCTCCAGACAGGACAGTTAGTGAGATTTTGCAAGCCCAGGCAAGTCGTGGGGGTTACAGATAGTGTGACATAAACCCAATATCCCGGTTGAGGCAGTCCTCATGTGTGCGGAACCTGGCTATCAGTCTCTGCACAGCGACTCTGCGCTGTCGTGTATCGTGAAGGCCGTCTTGGAGAACGCTTATTTGGAGATCAGAGGCTGAATGCCCATGATGGCCTCAACCGGGATATTGGGTTCATGTCACACTATCTGTAACCCCCACGACTTGCCGGGCTTGCAAAATCTCACTAACTGTCCTGTCTGGAGACAATACACATCTCTTTAACCTGTGCTTAACCCTCTCTCCACTCACATTGTCTGTACCTTTAAGACTTGATTAGCTGTAAAGACTCACATTCCAATCATTATTCATGTAAATTGAGTTTGTGTCTTTGTGCCCTGTTTGTGATCAGAACTCCCACCCACCTGACGAAGGAACAGCCTGTTCCGAAAGCTAGTGGCTTTTGCTACCAAATAAACCTGTTGGACTTTAACCTGGTGTTGTTAGACTTCTTACTAAAGTCCTGATGCACAGACACGGAAATTCCCAGAAAGTTTAAACTTCCAATGAGCTGGTTCCCTGCTTCCTGGGACCCTCTATGAATGTCTCTGGTTCTGAGCTCTGGATGGAAACTTGGGCCGAATAAGTGGGACTTGCCTGCATACTTGCCCTGGAAATGTTGAGTTTGTGTCTATATATGCCCTGTTTGTGAACACAACTCCTCACTCACCTGAAGAAGGAGCGACACTCCAAAAGCATGTGCTACCAAATAAACCTGTTGGACTTTAACCTGGTCTTGTGAGACTTCTTACTGTGCTTACCCCAGTCCAACGCCGGCATCTCCACCTCCTGGAAATGTTAGACAGTTTAATAGCTGGTCCATCGCAGTGGTTAGCCAGGGTAAATCAACTGAGCAACCCCAGCCAATCACCCGACTAACCCCCGACCCAACCACCTCTCCAACCATTCTACTATTGCCCTAACCCTACCTGACTGCACCCGACCACCCATCGACCAGTCTCTCAAGACCTGACTACCTTCCCAACCAGTCAACTCTTAATAGGGTCCAAGCTGGTTGTTGAAGCCAAAACCAAGACGCAGAGCTTTTATTTACTGAGATTTTATTGACTTGATCAATTTTGCAGTTCCCATCCCACTCAACCCAGCGTTCCAGCCATTCCCGATTTAAAGCCTCTTTTAGAATTAAAAAAGTCAATAAAACTAATTAAGTGGGGGAGTGGGGGGTGGGGGGGGGGGGGGGGCGGGGGGTGTGGAGGTGACCACCACTAACAAAGAATGAAAACTTCAAAGGAAACTTAGTGAATCAAATTTAAATAACATTTCTGGGGGTGATGATGTACCCCAGTCCTGTAGCGCCCACCAGTTGCACAAGGCCTGAAGTGTACTGGTACATCTGCGTACTCCACCTCCAGGGCAACCCAGGTATGAACACAGGGGGAGACAGGTTGGACAATCCCCTTGACCAATTGCTGGCTGGACCTATTGATGGCCGCATTGGCCAGAAGCAGGCTCACAAGGAGGTTCTCATCTCTCCCATCCCATTCCACCCCTGGTGATCCCCTATCTATACTCTTTTTTAAATAAAATTAAAATAAACACAAATGAGAGAGGTGACAACCGCTGGTGGGGCACTGTAATGAAAACAAAACACCAAAGGAAACTTAACTAATTAAACCAAAATATCATTTCCAGGAGTGATAATGCACCCCAGCCCACAGGCGCAGAAGGTCCGAAGCGTATATGTGGATACTATGTGATTCCTCTCCAGGGCCACCTGGTCACAAACGTAGCCACAGTGGAGGGACAGATAACCAAGCTGGATAATCCTTCAACTGCCCGCTGCCTCGATCTGTTAATGGCCAATTTGGCCAGGCCCAGAAGTAGGTTCTCAAGTTCTCCTCTCTTCCTGCCCCTCTCCTCACCTGGTGATTTCCTATCTGTATGCACTCAACGACATTTAATACCCATCACTTCATTCTCTTAACCTTCATGATGTAATTGACAAAACATTAATATTGGCTACACGCAGACACAGGGAGAACGTGCAAACTCCACACTGACAGTGACCCAAGGCTGGAATTGTACCTGGGTCCTTGGCGCTGTGAGGCAGCAGTGCTAACCACTGTGCCACCGTGTTGACGTGACCACACATCTGGAACACTGTACAATTTAGCTTCTTATTTATGTGGAGAGAAATACTTACATTGGAAAAAGTTTAAAGATCACTCAGTTGATTCCAGGATGAAAGTGTTATATTGTAAGGAAAGGTTGAGCCGATTGGTCCTACACTCACTAGAATTTAGAGGATCGAGAGGTGATCTTACTGAAACATAGGGAAACTGAGGGGTCTTGTGGGAGAGTGTAGGACCAAAGGGCATAATCTCAGAATAAGAGGGCACCTATTTCAGTCAGAGATGAGGAGGAATTCCTTCTCTCCATTGGTAGGAATTTGTGGTATTCTTTACTGCAGAAGGGTGTAGAGGCTGGGTCATTAAGTATGTTCAAGGCTGAGATAAACAGATTTTTAAGCAGAAAGGAAAGCAAGAGTTATGAAGATAAGGTGGGAAAATGTAGTTGGAGATTATCAGATCAGATCATTCATGATCTCATTGAATGGTGGAGCAGAATTGATAGGCTGAATGGTCTACTTCTGCTCCTATGCCTTATGGACAGGCTAACTGTCCAGGATAGGATGTTCCCTCATGGGGGATACAGTTTAAAAATAATGGGTGTCCTAGTTAAGATGGCTATGAGGAGGAATTTCTTTTCTGAGAGTCATTAGTGTTTGGAATTCTCTCACTCAGACTGAGTCATTGAATATATTCGAGGCTGAGTTGGACAGATTTTTGATCAATAAGTGAGTCATGGATTATGCAAGGGAGGCAGGAAAGTGGAATTAAGGCCACAATCAGATCAACCATGAATTTATTGATTGGTGGAGCAGGTCCGAGGGGCTAAATGGTCTCCTCCTGCTCTGATTTCTTGTGTGCTTATGTTCTAAAACATTACTCTTGTTCAGCATTTCTGTTTTCACTGTAGAACAGAGCAGCTTTCATTGAATGCTGGGCCCTTTTTCACAAACTTGCCACCTTCATCTTCTGATCTGTATCAAATGTTAGTTAACTACAACCAACTTGGATCAATATATTTTCCACTGTAAGACTATGTCATTGCAGTGCTTATGTGAAAAGGCAATAAACCCATAGAATGTTTTTATTGGGAAATAAAACGTGCTTGAATGAAAGTATTTATTCGGCCCAGAGTGGTGTTTACAATCTGGGAATAGTACCTGACTGTTAAGAGACTAGAGATGTAAAATTTGGGATATTTCTAAATAAACATTGTACCCAAGAACATTCCATTTGTCTCAAAAAATGACAGGGCTGTCTCTTGTTAAACGGCGTTTGGTTAGACAAAAATTCTGAGCCAAAATTTCTAAATTTTTCTGGCACTTTAAAGATACAGAAGATTGTTTGTGTGTATGTTTTGTGCAAGCATTTCAAAGGCTGAATTCAAAGTATCAAAGCACCAGTAATTGGCAATGTTTAAATGCTATTAAAGCAAAACATCCTGATTCCTCAGAAAACTAGACTTCCTCTGAATCTCACTGATGTTCTTTTTGAAATAACATAAATATTTTGATTCCATTAGTCATCACTTAGTGCGGTGTGATTTGTTCAGAAGTAGGTCGGGTGGGCAAGTCTTGGACTATTTAACCCGTGGGCTGGACTGCCCTTTTAGTCAGTCATTATTCGAGCTGTTTTCTACCATGCAGTTGCCCCTGGACCTGGTCTTGTTGCTAGCTGCTGTGTTGGCTGGCAATGCAGCTCCTCCGACCTGCTATTCAAGAATGTTGGGCATGAGAAAAGAAATCAAGAACAGCATTGAGAACCTGCAGGCAGAACAATTCTCAGTGAGTCTGTATCTTGTCTTTGTGTTTTTGGGACGTGTGGGAACTTCAACATGTTAAACTGACCTGATTTTTGTTTTCTCCACTCCCTTCAAGAAACGTTGTGTTGCTAAGCTGCCCAACCTGCACATAGATATCCATGTAAGTTAAAAAAATTATTTCCCTCTTATTAATAAGTTACGTTAACTGTGGATACCATTTGGAATGCTTGTACATTCCAGGTTGAAGTGACACTATGCCATATTGATGATGAATGTGCTACATGCTTATGGGAAATTGCAGTTATAATGAAGTAATAGAGGTTCAGGGATTCATTCAGTTTTAGGACGCAGGATTTTTAAATTAATTGTGTTCATCAATATTGAATCGCGCCATTTCACCCTTTCCATTACCTGCATGGCATATAAAATTAATTTAATGGTGGAGTGGAATTATTGTAACAACGATTTCTGTGAGATGGAATTGTTGCTGTGATTGACATTTTCATTGCCTTGCTTCTCCTAGTTTATTTGCAATCAGATCGTAATTGCTCTTGTCATCGAAGGAAAGTTGCTCTTTCGAAAGGAAAAGAGAAAAAAACAGCATTAAAACCTTTACTGTTTTACCATCTTTCCCAACTATCTAAAAGTCCCATCATCAACAAGTACAGACTTGTTGGCAACCAAATTCACATTGATTTGACTCTGTATTTCCCCAGCAGAACCTTGGGGTTCCATGGGATTCATCCAGGGGTTCCTCAGTAGGTGCAGCCATTCTAAGTTTGGAAAAAGTTGTCCTTTCATCTTGTCCAATCAAAGGCGATTTTCACACTTTGTTGGTTACTGATAGGAGCACGAGTCACCTTATCGGCAGCCAATACATTGAGAAACTGACCTCAAATTGGATGAGCTGGAAATAGTGGCAAAATCAGTATTGAAAGTACCACTATGGGTGAGAGCAAGGTAACTGGATGGCGGAGTGGGCAGCAGAGGGAGGTAGGTTGCAGCCATGGGACAGGAAGAGGAGCGGATTCAGAGGACGGGCAGGGTGGAAGCGGATTTGGAGGCTGAGCAGAAGGATAAACGGATTTGGAGGCTGGGCAGGGAGGGAGGGGAAGCAGATTCGGAGGCCGGGTGGATGGGGAAACAGATTCGGATGCCAGGATGGAGGGGAAGTGAACTCAGAGGCTGGGCAAAAGGGTAAACGGATTCGGAGTCTGAGCAGGAGGGGAAGTGGACTTGGAGGTTGAGCGGTGTGTGAGCATGTGTGTGCACACATGCATGCAAACGAGAGGGATGAAAGAGTGCATGAGAGAGAGGTGGCAGTATGTGTTTGTGCGAGAGAGAGAGGGAAGCATGTGTGTGTGAGACCGAGAGAGAGTGAGTGTCTGTACATGCTTCTTTTGGGTGTGAGTTTGTGTGTGTGTCTAAAATAAGAATCCAGCTCTCTAGCAGTACTCCTAATATTAAATGAATTTGTGAGCAAAAGAAGCAATAACACTCCTCCCATTAAAAATGACAAGAAAGCAAGATGAAAAGTTATTTGTTGAATAGAACATTTTAATATATTAAATGTATACATGTAAGAAATAGAAAAGACTTAAAAACAAAATGTTTTTGCGTGTTTGTACTTATTGCACAAATACAATAATTTTTTGTGGTTTAACTGTTCAACATAATGAAACTGTTTCTCAGGGGTCCCGTCAATACTCTTGGGAGGTCAAAACGGTTCTGTGGCTAAAATTTAACCTTTCGTCGAGGTCCCAATGAGTTTTTTTGGGGCAGGTTTGTTTTAAGCCATGATAATATAGGAACTTAAAGCTGTATAAGCTATAACTTCCTTATCCTTAATTTTTGCTGAAATAATAAATGATCACCAAAAGGAATAGCTCCAGAAAATTGGTGAAAATAATAAGGGGCTATTTTGGGTAAACCTCCAATTTTGTGTAAATATTCATCAAAGAAATAGACTTTAGGCCATATTACAGAGCAGTTTCAGATTTTAAAATTATTGCTTATTTTCAGTAATATTATGGAGATTGTGTGTTTCATATATTGGCATGAACAAGTAAAGCACACTTTAAATTGCAGATGTCATTTTAAATGCATCAGGTACACTGGTCACTCCAATGACACAAAGTTGATAGTTTTTGACTGCAATTTGTACTGCTGGATGAGTTAGTTATGCGAGAGATTTTTTTTAACATAATTAAGGGCTGACTGTTGACATTTATTGTCAATGTATGAATTTACAGAACTCCTGCGTGATGTCTAAAATGCGGAATTACCTGCAAGCAGTGGAAGAAATGACTAATCAGCGCTGCAAGGATGTGCTGCAACCAACAGTACAGTTAATCAGACGCTTGTACATCATCATGGTTGTGCCATGTAAAGCGGTATGTAGTTAAGATTCTCATTACACCTTTTCTCAGTATTCCAACTTCAAATCTCATTTACACAATCTGGATATGTTTTGGGTGCATGCAGCCCTTATCCTGCTCAACCCATTGTATATTTTTGGAATTTATTACACTTTTCAGTTGAACTTTTGACCTTCAAAGTCAGAACTTAAGTTGCTCAATATTCAGCTTCCTAGATTTGGTAGACTCTTGTCAGGACTTGAACCTTATCCATAGTTCTCATAAGTCATTTCTTAAACAGGTTATTGTCCAGTTTCATTTAGAAGCTGGAATTTTGCTTCCAGTACCTTTTAGGGAAGTTGCATTATGCTCGTAGCAAGTCACCCACCCCACATTGACAAGTGTAGAAGCTTACAGACCTTACACTGTACCAAGTCAGTATCCCAAGTGGCAACTGTGATCCAAATAAGCATTAATCAGAGATGGACTGCAACAGTGGAGTGCCAATTCTCTGACCTCACTTTCTTCAAGTGAAGCCTCCTGCTGGGATTACTAAAGCACTAATTTATCCTCAAAGCACTTGTCCTATTGACGCTTGGGTTTGTACGTGCCCAGAGTGACCTGAACCTATGCGAAGAGTAAAATATAACTCTTATTCCTATACAACTGGAACAATTGTGGAACTATTTACAACAGCATATTTAATTGATCCTTGCAAAATGGAACTTCCTCCTATTCTTACCTTTGCTAAATTAACATATCACAGCAGTTTTTATTTTGACACTTAAACATTTTCATTTCTTTTTCAGGAACTTGTCTTCTTGACGAACAACTGCAGTGCATTACAGAGACCCCCCCACCGAGCAAGCACTACAACTTGAACATGCCAGATAACAAGATGTCATCTTTTTAAAAACACATTTTTGTACTTTGCTATATAAAGTTAAGTGTTTTCACAATGCAAGCATCTTTATGGTTACATTGCTTCCAGAGGCAGTAGATGGCAAGAGTTGTTCTATATTAGCTGAATAATGAGATACTAATCTTATACAACCTTGTAGAGTCAAGTTGACCTGAAGGTAGGTTAGATCTTTAAACAAAACCTACATTTGCTGTCCCCTGTTGTCTAATATTGGAATATTACACCACAAGTTCCATTCTTGATCTCCTGACTATGCTGGATTAACTGTATTTTGACTCTGACAGAAGTTTAAGGCCAGTTGCAATTAGCCTCTGTTTCCTACAATGGAGAGTGGGGGAGAAAAAGCCAGCTTTCCTATTCCTGCTGGACAACCTGCTGGTATGGACCAGTCAAATAAGTGGCCAACACTCCAACAAGGACAACTTGACCAAATACTGGGAGTTTAGCTGGTACCCACAGGGGAAAAAAATCACTGATCTCAGGAAAGAAAGGGGTTAATAAAAAGAAAAAATGGCCTAAATTTGTCAGTTTGAGAGGAAAACTGTCAGTGTTGGTTGTCATTACTCCACTTCAGACATCTGAACATGTGCAGAATAACATGGAAATTCCAAAGTTGCATTCAGTGATTTTGCGCTCCTCTGGAGGGTACACTGTGAAGGTTCCTCCCCGTAACAGAATGCAATCCTGAGCACTCTATGAATTAGAGTCATAGAGGTTTACAGCATGGAAACAGGCCCTTCGGCCCAACTTGTCCATGCCGCCCTTTCTTTTTAAAACCCGTAAGCTAATCCCAATTGCCTGCATTTGGCCCTTATCCCTCTATACCCATCGTACCCATGTAACTATCTAAATGCTTTTTGAAAGATAAAATTGTACCTGCCTCTACTACTACTTTTGGCAGCTTGTTCCAGACACACTCCACCCTCTGTGTGAAAAAATTGTCCGTCTGGACACTTTTGTATCTCTCACCTTAAACCTATGCCCTCTAGTTTTAGACTCCCCGACCTTTGGGAAAGATATTGACTATCTACCTTGTCTATGCCCCTCATTATTTTATAGACCTCTATGAGGTCACCCCTCAGCCTCCTATGCTCCAGAGAAAAAAGTCTCAGTCTATTCAGCCTCTCCTTATAACTCAATCCATCAGGTACCGGTAGCATCCTAGTAAATCTTTTCTGCACTCTTTCTAGTTTAATAATATCCTTTCTATAATAGGGTGACCAGAATTGCACACAAGATTCCAGGTGTGGCCTTACCAATTCCTTGTACAACTTCAACAAGACATCCCAACTCCTGTATTCAATGTTCTGATTGATGAAACCAAGCATGCCGAATTCCTTCTTCACCACTCTGTCCACCTGTGACTCCACTTTCAAGGAGCTATGAACATGTAGCCCTATATCTCTCCCCAATGCCCTACCATTAACTGAGTAAGTCTTGCCCAGGTTCAATCTACCAAAATGCATCACCTCGCATTTGTCTAAATTAAGGGTAAGTTTTTCACACAGAGGGTGGTGAGCGAGTGGAATCGGCTGCCATCAGTGGTGGTGGAGGCGAACTAGGGTCTTTTAAGAGACTCCTGGATGAGTATATGGAGCTTAATAGGATGGAGGGTTATAGGTAGGTCTAGAAGGTAGGGATGTGTTTGGCACAACTTGTGGGCCGAAGGGCCTGTTTGTGCTGTAGTTTTTCCATGTTCAAAACTCCATCTGCCATTCGTCAGCCCACTGGCCCAATTGATCAAGATCCCGTTGCAATTGGAGATAACTTGATGAGAACTTCCACTTTTATGCTGTTCG
This sequence comes from Mustelus asterias, assembly GCF_964213995.1. Classification (NCBI taxonomy): domain Eukaryota; kingdom Metazoa; phylum Chordata; class Chondrichthyes; order Carcharhiniformes; family Triakidae; genus Mustelus; species Mustelus asterias. The sequence goes on along the minus strand of NC_135816.1, from coordinate 74,307,271 downwards.
TCTCATTGAAAAAACCCTTGAAACAGTTCTAAACTTGTTGAATGAGTTATAGCTGAGGTTTTATCAGTGCACTAACTGCATAATTAGTCTAAATATCCTCGCTGACCCTGAAAGGCTAATCTTGTATTTGTGGATTGTCGAATTTCTCCATTTTAAAATTTTAAAAATATATTTTTAAAGTTTGTTATATTGACCCAATATATATTCTATCTAAATCTAATTGTAATCACTTAGTCTGCTTTCTGAAAATGTAAATTAAAAGTGAAGTGCTTTTAGCTTCCTGGTTTGCTGTCTGCAAGAATACTTCAATGCGATTGGCCGCTCACACTGCTTGCTGACTCACTGCTGCTGCATGTTTAGAGTGTTCCCTGAGATGGCACCAGACTTAACTTGCTATTGGGAAAGCGGAAGTCTCTGCCACAACATCAGGGCATACACTGTTGCTTTACCTTCTTCAGGGTCTTTCCTCATGTCAGGGCTGGATACAGTCTGCGATTAGATTACTTTACTAACTATGAGATGATACTCGGTAAGTTCCCAGTTTTTTTCCCAAGATGACTGCCCAAAAGTCCACTTCATCAGGTGAATGCTGTGGATGTGTCACACATCTGGTGGGTACCTTCAGAGCCACTGAACTCTTGTTAGGATCATCCACCTCTTCCATCGTTCAAGATTTCATGTACTTAGAGTGCTGAGAGTCCTCTAGATACACTAGACAAAGTTGATGATGCCTTAATTTAGTTTAACTTGTCAGCTGATGTGAAGTTTCAGGCTATGCCTGCTGGTGTGCATTACCAGCTACGCGAAGGCATAGGTGAGAGATGAGGACACTGTAGACACCAATGAGCCTCACCCACATTTGAAACCAAAGTGGGCAACTGGCAAAACTCAGAGATACTAATCTAGTCACAGAAATCCCCAAATACCTGTGACTACAAAACTGAGCCATTACTTTCAAATGAATAGAATGCAAATTGGGCAGAAAGATTGTTTTTAATTATTCTTTCATAGAACGTGAGCATCACTGGCTGGACCAGCATTTGCTGCTCATCCATAATTATCCTTGAGAAGAGATTGCAGCACAGTCCACCTAATTTCCTTTGTGCAACTGGCCTGAAGAGAAGAGAGGCTCTCAGCTGAGCAAAGTCATTTGTTTTTAACTGAAGACACAGCAAAATATATTCCAACAATCTATGTGCAGTAGAATATCAATAAGAACAGAAATGTTTTAAAGCAAAATAGTCTTTGCATATATTTTTATTGTATTAAAATGTTTCTGATAATTTGATATTTAACCAGTTCCTCATTCTTGTGGCCGTCAGATTAGTCGATTATAATTCTATGTCAATCTATCATTTGTGAAGACGGACAGAATTAGGAAATATATTTAATTTTTAAAATGTTATTTGTGACATTTTTGCTGCTGTTATTTACCTTTAAGTGAAACTTCCTAATAGTAACAAAAAAAGATATATAGACTATATTGGGTCTGATGTTTGCACTGCACATTTCATTTAATTAACAATTGCACAACATGAATCGTCGCCTAGTTATTGTCTTTGGATCCTAGAACATAGGGCAGCATGGTGGCACAGTGGTTAGCACTGCTGCCTCACAGCTCCAGGGACCTGGGTTCGATTCTCGGCTTGGGTCACTATCTGTGGAGTTTGCACATTTTCCCCGTGTCGGCATGTGTTTCCTCTGGATGCTCCAATTTCATCCCATAGTCCAAAGATGTGCAGGTTAGGTTGACTGGCCATGCTAAATTGCCCCTTAGTGTCCCAGGATGTGTAGGTTAGAGGGATTAGTGGAGTAAATAGGTGGGATTGTGGGGATAGGGCCTGGGTAGAATTGTTGTTGGTGCAGACTTGATGAGGCGAATGGCCTCCTTCTGCACTGTAGGGTTTCTATGACTGGGCAAAACACTATGGCCCATCTGTGCCTCAGTTCCCAAATTCCATACCTTATGCTATCCTTCATAGTTGTCACCCTCTTCTCTAACAAATGCCTACTCTGTTCCCTCTAGATTTTACCTTCACAGGTTTGCATCCTGGTCCTCTTGTTGTACACTGCCTTTAAATGAAGATATAGTTGTTCTTCTGAGTCTTTTCCTTTTAGCATTATGTATCAGTCACTGACTTTGCAAGTCATTCAAGAGATCTGGATCCAGTAACGTGAACTGGTTATGGGATGGATTGCTGTCAAATGTGACGCCACTGTTTTAAAAAGGAGTAGACAAGAGGTGGGTAACTCTAGGCCGGTTAGTTCAACTTCTGTCATAGGGAAAATGCTTGAATCTATCACCAAGGAAGAAATAGCAAGACATCTGGATATAAATTGTCCCATTGGTAAGACACATCATGGGTTCATGAAGGGAAGGTCATGTTTGACTAATTTGGTGGAATTCTTTGAGAACATTACATGTGCAGTGGACAATGGGGAACCTGTGGATGTGGTGTATCTGGATTTCCAGAAGGCATTTGACAAGGTGCCACACCAAAGACTGCTGCATAAGATAAAGGTGCACGGTGTTGCGGGTAATGTATTGGCATGTATAGAGGATTGGTTAGCTAACAGAAAGCAAAGAGTGGGGGTAAATGGGTGTTTTTCTGGTTGGCGATCAGTGACTCGTGGTGTGCCTCAGGGATCACAATTGTTTATGATTTACATAGATGATTTGGAGTTGGGGACCAAGTGTAGTGTGTCAAAATTCGCAGATGACACTAAGATGAGTGGCAGAGCAAAGTGTGCAGAGGATGTTGAAAATCTGCAAAGGGATATAGATAGTCCAAGTGAGTGGGCGGGGTCTGGTAGACGGAGTACAATGTTGGGAAATGTGAGGTCATCCATTTTGGTAGGAATAACAGCAAAATGGACTATTATTTAAATGGTAAAAAATTGCAGCATGCTGCTGTGCAGAGAGACCTGGGTGTCCTTGTGCAAGAATCTCAAGGAGTTGGTTTGCAGGTGCAGCAGGGAATTAAGAAGGCAAATGGAATTTTGTCCTTCACTGCTAGAGGGATGGAATTTAAAAACAGCGAGGTTATGTTGCATGTATAAGGTGCTGGTGAGGCCACACCTGGAGTACTGTGTACAGTTTTGGTCTCCTTACTTGAGAAAGGAAAGCACTGGAAGGGGTGCAGAGGAGATTCATTAGGTTGATTCCGGAGTTGAGAGGGTTGGCTTATGAGGAGAGGCTGAGTAGACTGGGACTCTACTCATTGGAATTCAGAAGAATGAGGGGAGATCTTATAGAAACATGTAAGATTATGAAGGGAATAAATAAGATAGAAGCAGGGAAGTTGTTTCCACTGGTAGGTGAAACTAGAACCAGGGGGCATAGCCTCAAAATAAGGGGAAGCAGATTTAGGACTGAGTTGAGGAGGAACTTCACACCAAAGGTTGTGAATCTGTGGAATTCCATGCCCAGTGAAGCAGTTGAGGCTACCTCATTGAATGTTTTTAAGGCAAGGATAGATACATTTTTGAACAGTAAAGGTATTAAGAGTTATGGTGAGCAGGCAGGTAAGTGGAGCTGAGTCCATGAAAAGATCAACCATGATCTTATTGAATGGCGGAGCACACCCGAGGGGCCAGATGGCCTACTCTTGCTCCGAGTTCTTATGTTCTTATGAGAATGCTAGATAGGTCTAACAGCAGCAGTGTGCTCGGGTTCTAAGCTGGCAAAGACCAACCATCAATCTAGCTTTACATTACACTCTGTACTCAGGAATAGAAAAACATGCTGCATAAAAAAAGCTTTTCCTCAGATAACACTTCTGAATTTTATTCCTTGAAAACAAATCCCTTCTTATACAGTGTAGTTCTCTTCCACAGCTGGACAGAACCACTCAAACCACTTGACAGTGCATCTTTAAAAGAAAATTACTTCTGTACTTGGGAACTTCCCATCCTAATGATGTAGACGAAGAGATTAAGTGGTAATAAAATTACAATTCAGCACACCAATCTGTAATGTGTTGAAGTTCCCAGGCACAGTGAGTGTATAGACTAGTTATGGATGTGTGCACAATGCTTCATGACAACTAGGTTAAGGTACATTTCCAATAACGTTGCATGTTAAGTGCCGGAAAGTTTTATTGGTCGGCATTGATCGTTTTTATGACTTTTTCTCCACTGCTCGCTGGGCTCAGCAAGGCGAGAGGTGTTTGTCCTGGGGAATGGACCACTTTTCTGAACATCTAAGCATATTCAGGTGAAGTATAGCAGACAGCCCATGATTACGCTGCGGAAATGTAACAGCCTCGGAGCCACATATGGGGTTTAAACTTATGAGTCCCACTCACGTGCAAATATTTGTATCTTTATATGGATAAGAAAATCCATAGCTTAAGCTGCTACTTAAGGATTATACTGTTCTAAAAAAACAACCCATTTCAAACCTCCAGGGCCACAAAATTCAAATAAAGCAAACAATTTGAAAATATCAAAGCACAACTTGCGATAACTTGGCATTTGAGGGCCATATTGTCAAAACATGGAAATCATAGGTGGTCTGTGAAGCACAACTTGACACATGATAATGAACCATTGTGGTTACATTGCAGCACTAGTATTCCAAAAATCTGAACTAATACTCCAGAGACATATGTTCAAATCCCACCATGCCAGTTGGGGAATAAAAATTAAAATAATAAAATAAATGTGAAAAAAGGTCTCAGTAATGTCATAAAAACCCAAATGGTTCATTAATATCATTTAGGGGAGAAAATCTGCCATTCTTACCTGGTGTGGCCTATATGCAAGTGCAGACCCACAGCAATGACCTGAAATGTCCCAGCAAGCTACTCAGTTGCATCAAACCGCTACTAAAACATTGAATAAGTGTAAAAGCAGACAGACCACCCAGCATCAAACTAGGCATCGGAAATGCCAAAGGTGCACCCAGCCCAGTTGACCCTGCATAACCCTCCTCACTAACATCTGGCACTTGTGTAAAACTTGTGAGAGCTATAGCACAGACGAGTTAAGCAACACCATCATTCTCACAGAATCATACCCAACAGCCAATGTTCCAGATTCTTCCATCACTCGTCTTCAGTATGTCCTGCCCCACCGACAGGACAGACATACTAGAGATGGGGGAGCGGCCCTGGGAATCCTCAACATTGACTCCGGATCCCTGTCCCATGGCACCAGGTCAAACATGGGCACGAAAGCCTCCTGCTAATTACCACCTACGTTCCTCCCTCAACTGATGAATCAGAACTCCTCAATGTTGAACACCACTTGGAAGAAACACTGAGGGTGGCAAGGGCACAGAATTTACTCTGGATGGGTGACTTCAATATCCATCAGCAAGAATGGATCAGTGCACCATGACTAAACAAAATGGCCGAGTCCTGAAGGATATATCTGCCAGACTGGATCTGCGGCAGATAGTGAGAGAACCAACAAAAAGGAAAACCTACTTGAGATCGTCTGTCCATGACAGTGTTGGTAGGAGGATCAGCACACAGTTCTTATGAAAACAAAGTTTAATCTTCGCTTTGAGGACATACTCTATTGTGTTGTCTGGCACTACAACCACACTAAATGGAGTAGATTCAAAACAGATCAAGCCTGAGCATCATCAGCAGTAGCAGAATTGTATTCAACCATAATATGTAACCTGCTGCTGATCTCTCACTCTACTATTACCAAGAAGCCAGAGGATCAATCTTGATTCATATCTAAAAATCAAGTGCCAACTCTGTGAAACTACAACACTGGACATTGTGCATACTTAAACGGTGGAAAGTGCATGTGATAGAGCTATGTGTGCCCATAACCAATGGGTGAACTCAAAGTCCTACCATATGCAATCACGGAAGACAATTATACTACCTTTCGCGGTGGCAGGTCTGTGAACGCCCTATTTTCAATGATAGCAGAGTCCAGTATATTAGTGCAAAAGACAAGACTGAAACACCAGTAATCAACTTCAGCCCAAAGTGTCACGTGGGAGATTTATCTTAGCCTCCACCTGAGATCCCCAGAAGTCTTCAGCTAAATCCATGTGACATCAAGAAACAGCTGAAGGCACTGGATTCAGAAAAGGCAATGGGCCCTAACAACATTTGAGCTGTAGTACTGAAGACTTGTGCTCCAGAACTAGCCGCGTCCTAGCCAAGCTGTTTGAGTACAGCTACATCTGCCAAGCAACGCGGAAAGTTGTCTAGGGCAAGGCCAACCCTGCCAATTAAAGCCCCATCAGTCTACCCTCAATTATCAGCAAAGTGATGGCTTCCAATAACTACAACTATTTTTCTTTATAGACTCATTGATTCATAGATGCTAACAGAAGGAGGCCATTCAGCCCATCGTGTTCTCACCCCTTAAATAAGATCTGACTATCTGACTACACTAATTCCATTTTCCAGCGCTTGGCCCATTGCCTTGGAGGTTATGGTAGCACAAATGAATATCTAAACACTTCTTACATGTTACAAGAGCTTCTGACTCGACCACCCTTTCAGGCAATGATTTGCAGACACCTACCACTCGCTGGGTGAAAAGCTTCTCCTCAACTCCCCTCTTAGCCTTTACCTTTTACCTTAAATCTATGCCCCTGGTTACTGACCCCTCTACTAATGGAAAAAGTGCCTGTCTATCCACCTTATCTATGCTCCTCATAATCTTATACGCTATATCAGGATCCTCTCACCCTTTGCTGCTCAAAGGAAAAACAGCCGCAGCCTATTCAATCTTTACTCTTAGATCAGACCCACCAGCCCAGGCAGCATCCTGGTAAATTCCAACTGCACCATCTCCAGTGCAATCACATCCTTCCCATAATGTTGTGACCAGAATTGCACACAGTACCCCAGTTATGGCCAAACCATCGTTTTATATAGTTTCAGTATGACCTCCTTGTTCTTGTATTCTATGCCTTAGCTAATAAAGGTAAGTATTCTATTTTCTCTCTTTATCTATCTGCCCTGCCACCTTCAGGGATCAGTGCATATGCACTCTCTCTGATCTTCAATACTTTCCAGGCTCCTACCATTCATAGTATAATCCTTTGCCTTGTTAGCCCACATCAAATGCATTACCTCACACCTCTCCGAGCTGAATTCCATTTGTCACTTCTCTGCCCACTTGACCAGTCCATTGATATCCCCCTGCAGTCTCTGGCTATTCTCCTCACTATTTACCATTTGTCACCGTGAACATCATGATCATACCCGCTGCATTTAAGTCCAAATCATCACCACAAATAGCAAGAGCCCCAGCACCAAGCCCTGCAGAACCCCACTAGAAACAGACTTCCAGACACAGAAACATCTCTCTACCATCACCCTCTGCTTCTTGCTTCTCAACCAATTTTGGATCCAATATGCCACTTTGCCTTGGGTACCATGACTTGGGCCCTTACTTTTTTGACTTGTCTTTCGTGCGGGACCTTATCAAAAGACTTGCTAAAGTCTATAGGGACCACATCAAATGCGTTATCCTCATTAACACTTCAGTTGAACTTGTCAAACACGACCTTCCGGTAACCAATCCATGCTCACTATCCCTGATTAATCTCTGTCTATCCAAGTGCAGATATATTGTGTCCTCAGAATTCTTTCTAGTAACTTCCCCACCATCGAAGTTTGACTTACCGGCCTGTAATTCCCTGGTCTCACCTACCTGCCTTTTTTAATAATGGCACAATGTTAGCAGTCCTCTAGTTCTCTGGCACCTCACCAGTGATGTGGAGATGCCGGCGTTGGCCTGGGGTAAACACAGTAAGAAGTTTAACAACACCAGGTTAAAGTCCAACAGGTTTATTTGGTAGCAAAAGCCACGCAAGCTTTCGGAGCTCCAAGCCCCTTCTTCAGGTGAGTGGGAATTCTGTTCACAAACAGGGCATATAAAGACACAGACTCAATTTACATGAATAATAATGGATGTCTCGGCACTCTACACCAGCATCCCCCATGACGATGGCATTGCTGCAACGGCCTCAGTGCTCAGCGCCGACAACTGCCAGTTTCCAGATGCAATTTTACATCTCATCCGCTTCATCCTGGACCACAATATCTTCACCTTCAACAACCAGTTCTTCATCCAGACACACGGAACAGCCATGGGGACCAAATTCGCACCTCAATATGCCAACATCTTCATGCACAGGTTCGAACAAGACTTCTTCACCGCACGGGACCTTCAACCGATAATATACACTAGATACATCGATGACATTTTCTTCCTTTGGACTCATGGTGAACAATCACTGAAACAACTATATGATGACATCAACAAGTTCCATCCCACCATCAGACTCACCATGGACTACTCTCCGGAATCGGTTGCATTCTTGGACACACGCATCTCCATTAAGGACGGTCACCTCAGCACCTCACTGTACCGCAAGCCCATGGATAACCTCATGATGCTCCACTTCTCCAGCTTCCACCCTAAACACGTTAAAGAAGCCATCCCCTACGGACAAGCCCTCCGTATACACAGGATCTGCTCGGATGAGGAGGATCGCAACAGACACCTCCAGACGCTGAAAGATGCCCTCATAAGAACAGGTTATAGCGCTCGACTCATTGATCAACAGTTCCAACGGGCCACAGCGAAAAACCGCACCGACCTCCTCAGAAGACAAACATGGGACACAGTGGACAGAGTACCCTTCATTGTCCAGTACTTGCCTGCAGCGGAGAAGCTACGGCATCTCCTCCGGAGCCTTCAACATCTCATTGATGAAGACGAACATCTCGCCAAGGCCATCCCCACACCCCCACTTCTTGCCTTCAAACAACCGCACAACCTCAAACAGACCATTGTCCGCAGCAAACTACCCAGCCTTCAGGAGAACAGTGACCACGACACCACACAACCCTGCCACAGCAACCTCTGCAAGACGTGCCGGATCATCGACACAGATGACATCATCTCACGTGAGAACACCATCCACCAGGTACACGGTACATACTCTTGCAACTCGGCCAATGTTATCTACCTGATACGCTGCAGGAAAGGATGTCCCGAGGCATGGTACATTGGGGAAACTATGCAGACGCTGTGACAACGGATGAATGAACACCACTCGACAATCACCAGGCAAGACTGTTCTCTTCCTGTTGGGGAGCACTTCAGTGGTCACGGGCATTCGGCCTCTGATATTCGGGTAAGCGTTCTCCAAGGCAGCCTTCACAACACACGACGGCGCAGAGTCGCTGAGCAGAAACTGATAGCCAAGTTCCGCACACACGAGGACGGCCTCAACCGGGATATTGGGTTCATGTCACACCATTTGTAACCCCCACAGCCTGCCTGGACCTGCAGAGTTTCACTGGCTGTCTTGTCTGGAGACAATACACATCTTTTTAGCCTGTCTTGATGCTCTCTTCACTCACGTTGTTTGTATCTTAAAGACTTGATTAGTTGTAAGTATTTGCATTCCAACCATTATTCATGTAAATTGAGTCTGTGTCTTTATATGCCCTGTTTGTGAACAGAATTCCCACTCACCTGAAGAAGGGGCTTGGAGCTCCGAAAGCTTGTGTGGCTTTTGCTACCAAATGAACCTGTTGGACTTTAACCTGGTGTTGTTAAACTTCTTACTGACCTCACCTGTGGTCAGGGAGGATATGAAAATAACTAAAAATATCTGCTTGTGTTCGGTATGACTTAAGTCAGTGGAGACTTTCCCCCCTGATTCTCACTGACTTCAGTTTTGTTAATGCTCTGTAATGTCACACTCAGTCAAATGGTGTCTTGGTATAAAAGGGCAGTCATTCTCATCTCATCTCTGGAATTCAGCTATTTTGTCCATATTTCGACCAAGGATTTAATGATATTTAGAGAAGAGTGGTCCTGATGGAACCTAACTGAGCATCATGCTTGGGGTAATAAGTGGTAAGTAATATTCACATCTCATATGTGCCAGGCAATGGTAATTTCAAGCAAGCAAGAATCAACCATATCCCTTTGACATTCAATGGTATTAGCATTACTGAATCCCTCATCATCAACATCCTGAGATCAACATTGACCAGAAACTTAACTGGACTGCCATTTAAATACTGTGGCGACAAGAGCTGGTCAAAGGCTGAGAATTTTGTGGCGAGTGACCTACCTTATTAATCCAAAGCCTGACCATCATCTACAATGTTCATGCGGAATACCCCCCATTTGACAGGTGCAGCTCCAACAACACTCAACAAGCTCGACACCATCCAGGACAAAGCAGCCCACTTGATTGGCACTCTATCCACCAATTTAAACATTCATTCCCTCCGTCACTGATGCACTGTGGCAGCAGTGTGTACCATCTGCATGGCACTGCAATAACTCATCAAGCCTTCTACAACAGCACCTTCCAAACCCACGAACGCTACCACCTGAAAGGACAAGAGCAGCAAACACATGGGAACACCACCACCTGCAAGGTCCCCTCCAAGTCACTCACCATTCTGACTCGGAACTATATCGCTGTACCTTCACTATTGCTGGGTCAAAATCCTTGAACTCCCTTCCGAACAGCACTGTTGGTGTACCTACACCACATGGGCAGCAATGGTTCAAGAAGTGGCTCATCACCACATTCTCAAGGGCAATTAGGGATCGGGAATAATTGCTGGTCTTATCAGCGATGCCCACATCCTTTGAATAATGAATACGTAAAATAATGCAAAATGTGGTTAGATGGTGAGTGGAACTTCTGTTACTATGCCTCAACAATATGCATCATCTTCAATCTTTTTGGAACACCTCCTCAACAACTGTGATTTTTTTTCCCCCTGTCATTCCCACCATTGCCAATCATCTTGTGACCTCTTTGAGTGAGAATATCAATCTTGTGTAAATTGCTGCAATGGTCAGAATTGTTCTGTTGCCTTTGTCCACAGCAGACAGGATTTTGACTGTCCAAGTCATATCCTATCACTTCATTTTGAAGAAGAGCAGGGTACTTATCCCCTGTGTCCTGGTCAATATTTCTCCCTCAATCAACATTACTAAAACAAATTATCTGGTCATTATCAACTGCTGTTTGTGGGAGTTTGCTGTGCATAAATTGGCTGCCGCACATATTACAACAGTGACTACACTTTCAAAAAGTATTTCATTGGTTGTAAGGTTCTTGGGATAACCTGAGGCGGTGAAAGGTGCTGTCCTTCTTTCTTTTGTATCACATGGAACCTCAATAGAAGACAAGGGAGGCCCGTCTGGGAGAGTTGACTCGTCTGGTGGTGAAATTGGTTAGGAAGGACAGCAAATTGATTTCAATGGAAGAAAACCTTTGGTCAGGTGTAACAATGGCAGCTGATTTGCTTTTACTCATTGCTGCTGTCACCAGAGAGTGATCACACTTTCTATACATCCAACTCACAACCAAATCCCCAATTTGCATTGTCAAAGAAACCAAACACTGAATTGTGTTGACAGCTACTGTATAATTGATAAAAGCTAGGTAAATATACAGCACGTAAATGGATTGGGAAAATGGCTTTGTGCTGCCCAGTAGTTTGGCACCACTCAAAATGTAGCCATTTCAAAGTATTTGAAATCACACTTTCATGTAGAAAAGAGTGCGAAATTAAAATTGAGGACTTGTAGTTTTTATTTCAGCATTCTGACTGTTGGATAGTAGGTTGTCCTATTTAGGCAGTCTTTGATCTACAACTCTGATCCAGGGTCACATCTAGCACTGAGAAACCAACCAGGAAACAGTTTGATATTCCTGAGTTCTGGGAAGAACCAAACTGCACAGAATAAAAAATGGCTGAATATGAAATATATTACATGTGTTAGGAACTAGGAACAGTTTTCAATCGGCATATTTGTATTTGTGGGCGTTCAGAAGAAGATATCACTTTAAGTTTTTTTTAAATTTATGTGTTAAGAAAGGTGAAACCTGGGTTTTGTTTCAGGTTGGAGTTTTGTGAGATGGAGCTGGAAAGTCTGAGACCCTTTTGTATATATGCACTTTTAATGAGATTTTATGACTCTTGAAGTGAAGACAAGGGTTACTGTTGACGGGGGTTTTCCTCTCGAGGCTATGTATTACTAAATTTAAGCTAATACAGAGACTCATGAAACACAGTGTACTGATTTAAAGACGTGACTTTATTTAGCCAAATGATCGAATGGGAGAATGATATAAGGTAGCCCAGCATTCAAGGTATAGAATGCGGGCAGCCCAATGTCACTCTGACGAACAATGCCCCTGTGAAAGCAATTATACATTTACCAAATCATATTGCCCACCTTTCTGGTGGGCATTATCCAATGCACATTAATACAAATCAGTCTATAATCATCCTGTCATTAACTTCAGCCAATAACAATGCACATCTTGACCTCATGGTATTTTATTTGTCATTACTTACGGGTGTTACCTCCCTGTGTTGCCCAGCAACACAGAACACTGGACAGTGAGAATGATTCCCACCGAAATGAAGCCACGTGACACTCGTCCGACCCTGAGAAATCCCTTATGTCTGCCTACCACCTGGGTTATCAGCTTAGGGTTGTATAGCTCTATTCATCAAATTGGCATTAGTAGCCATCTTGTACTCGACAACTGCTGATAACATAGCCTGCTTTCAGTAGAACTATTGTCCTCTGGAATGCAGGCCCTATCTCCTGCCTCATCCATCAAGCCCTGCTGTATTTTACCGTTGGCTGAAGATTTCACAAAATGTCACTAAAAGCAAACTGCATGTTTTAATGAGAAATACTAGTCATTTATATAGAACTGTCTTCTGTAGCAACAGCCCTTGTCAGCACTCTCCATAGCCTAAGATAATTCACTGTTAAGTCAATATTGTGTTAGTATTCTTAAACCCATAGTTATGTAAGACCATAAGACATAGGAGCAGAATTAGGCCAGTTGGCCCATCAAGTCTGCTCCGCCAATCAATCATAGCTGATATTTTTCTCATCCCCATTCTCCTGCCTTTTCCCCATAACCCCTGATCCCCTTATTAATCAAGAACCTATCTATCTCTGTCTTAAAAGCACTCAATGACCTGGCCTCCACAGCCTTCTGCGGCAAAGAGTTCCACAGATTCACCACTCTCTGGCTGAAGAAATTCCTCCTCATCTCTGTTTTAAAGGATTGTCCCTTTAGCCTGAGATTGTGCCCTCTGGTTCTAGTTTTTCCTACTAGTGGAAACATCCTCTCCACATCCACTCTATCCAGGCCTCGCAGTATCCTGTAAGTTTCAATAAGATCCCCCATCATCCTTCTAAACTCCAACGAATACAGACCGAGAGTCCTCAACCGTTCCTCATATGACAAGTTCTTCATTCCAGGGATCATTCTTGTGAACCGTCTCTGCACCCTTTCCAAGGCCAGCATATCCTTCCTTAGATATGGGGCCCAAAACTGCTCACAATACTCCAAATGGGGTCTGTCCAGAGCCTTATACATCCTCAGAAGTACATCCCTGCTCTTGTATTCCAGCCCTCTCGACATGAATGCTAATATTGCATTTGCCTTCCTAACTGCCGACTGAACCTTCACGTTAACCTTAAGAGAATCTTGAACAATGACTCCCAAGTCCCTTGTGTTTTTGTTCGCCTAATTACTCCCACCCCCACCCACATCAGTTACCAAACGATTAGTAGTTTAGGGAAGTTGAAACAAACATATAAAAGTAGAAAAAATTACGCTGTTGCCTGACAACAAGGGATCAAAGAAAAGACCCACATAGAAACAGGGACAGATGAGAAAAACGGTTTTTGTAATATATTTGTATTTATTCCTATTGGCTCATTGGAGCTCTGCTGTATTAATGTCTGCACCGGAAATGATGTAATAAACCTAGCGCAGGAGACAGAAAATAAAGAAGCAGCCACGGAAGAGATCACGCACTATTAATAAAGTTCTGTTTGGTTTTACCAAGTATTTCCTGTGTATCATGTCTCCCATACACAACAAAAACTGCCGATGAAGACCACAGATGTGCATTTGCTAGCCACCTGGGAAAAATAAATTAACCAAGGAAAAGTCAGAATAAAAAAAATAAAACTTTCACACGTGCTATAGAGACTAACAGGCTAGGTGGATGTGTAAACAATACTCTGCAAGCAGATTACAGAGCCAGCTGTGATAAATAAGAGGTTGAAGCTCGATTAGGTATCTAGTGTGTAAGAAAATTGAGATAGCTGTTGGAAACACGCATGTGAAGCGTGCATATGGGAAACCTGCTTAAGCGATAAAATGCAGGAGTTTTTGGGCATCGTGGGACCCTTCGATGAAAATGTGGAGTGATGGAGATCTTGTACTATTTTTGACAGTTATTATGACTATTCAGGCAAACAAAATAGCTGAAGATATTATGGCGCTCACTTTCCTGAGCAGGAAGTGGGGAAAACCTTTAACATCCTCCATACTTTAGTGCAACCTGACAAACCCGGCACTAAAGCCTACCGATTGTGGAAGTTCTGCAAGCACATTTTTCACTAAAATCCCTGGTAATTGCAGAGCATTTTAGCTTCTATAAAAAAAAACCAAGAGGAGGGGGAGTGCAATTTGTGGCAATGCTTAAAGGACTTGCAGGGTGCGATCTTATCGACTTGCCGTGCTAGCTGATCAGGGTGGTAAGACAGTAAGATTGCCTGCAAGGCCAACAATTGGGATCGCATCCGGTTTAGCACCACACACAATACTCCCAGCCCTGTTTTGCTGGTGGGATCGGCCAGTTCACTGAGAGGCCGGGATGCCCTGCGCAATGGTGCCCGAGCACTCTGAAGCTGGTTTCCCTGGCGAGCTTATGCACTGCACCCCTCTACCGATGCAAATCTCCCTGCTGTCAAAAAAACTAACAGGGTGTGGGAAGATTGCCTAAAAAAAGAGATGTTAAACACACCTGTTTTCAGACATTTATGACACTTAGAATTTTGGGGGGAAAATTACACCTTATGACTTTGGAGACATGCTGAATTTGGGACAGATTTGTTTGTGGTCTACACAAACAAAGCAACATAAAAACATCTGTTAACTGAGTAATCGTACTCTGCAGAAGTCCATTCAAATCACTGTTTCCATGGAACTGGCTGAAAGGAAGCTCAGCAACTGAGCTTGTGTGCTCAAATACACAAAATGTCCACTGAATTGACACCCAAAGCTGTTGAGACTTATACATGTTACTGGTGTGCAAAGTCAGGGCATTCTGCTGCTGAATGCTGGTGTATAGACATGGAATGTCGAAGCTATGGAAAAAAACATAGAGGATAGCGACAGGAAAAAAAAACGAGCTATGAATAAAAATAAGAAGCAAGAACAAACCAACACAACTACTATCTACAATGAGAAACTCAAACACATTCCTTTAAAGCATTAAGGATAGTGCTGAAGACATATACAAGTGAAGTGGTTTCCCTGAAGGGCTGCACTGAAGTGGCAAACCAGCCTCCCATCCATTGACTCTGTCTACACTTGCCACTGCGTCAGCAAAGCAGCCAGCATAACTAAGGACCCCATGCACCCCGGACATTCTCTCTTCCACCTTCTTCCTTCGGGAAAAAGATACAAAAGTCTGAGGTCACAAACCAACCGACTCAAGAACAGCTTCTTCCCTGCTGCTGTCAGACTTTTGAATGGACTTACCTTGCACTAAGTTGATCTTTCTCTACACCCTAGCTATGACTGTAACACTACATTTTGCACTGTCTCGTTTCCTTCTCTATGATCAGCATGTTTTGTCTGTATAATGCACAAGAAACAATACTTTTCACTGTATGTTAGTACATGTGACAATAATAAATCAAATCAAATCAAACATTTAAACAAAACAAAAGGAGAAATATCCATGCTGTACAACAGGGTCAAAAAGAGCAAAGAGTTTCACATTTAGAGGAAGAATTATCACTACATGTGCAAGCCGTCACTGGTACTACACACAGATACTGGGTCACTCCACTGCTGGATGGGCAGTCAGTAAGGATCGAAGTTAACACTGGGACAGCAGTCTCCCTAGTGCCAGAGACTATCTACAATGAGAAACTCATTCCTGTAAAGCCATCAAGGATAGTGCTGAAGACATACATACACAAGTGAAGCGGTTTCTCTGAAGGGCTGCATTGAAGTGGCTGTGCAACTCAATGGGCAAACAACAATTTGACGCTACACGTAGTGAAGGGAGACTATTCAGCATCGATGAGTCACGCATGGCTGGTGAAGGTTCGACTGAACTGGGCTGAAGTCAACATGATGATCAATGGGGAATCTGGCCTCATGAAAATTTTAAAGAAGCATGCTGTTGTTTTCAATGGAGAATTAGAGACATTGAAGGACATTACAGTCAAACTGAAAATAAAAGACGGAAACCAAGTGAAATGCTGCTAATATGCTATTAGGCTGAAGATGGAGGCTGACTTAGAGCAACTGGTGAAGACTGGAGTTTTGGAACCTGTCAGCATCAGTGAATAGGCCACACCTATTGTTCCAGTCATCAAGAAAGATGGATCCATAAGGATTTGCAGAGACTTCAAGGTCACCACAAATCAAGTGTTATGTGCTAAACAATACCCATTTCCTTTGCATTGAAGACCTGTTTGTGGGATTGGCAGGTGGCAAACATTTTAGTAAAATTAACCTGAGCCAGGCTTACTTGCAGAGGAATGTGGACAAGAAGTCACAGGAACTGCAGACAATTGTGACATATAAAGGCTTGTTCCGGTACCAAAGATTGCCATTTGGCATCACATCTGTTCCTGCATTGTTTCAAAGGGCAATGGGTCAGATCCTTAATGGACTGAGCAGAGTCCAGTGCTATCTGGATGACATCCAAGTGACTGGAAGAGATGAAGAGAAACACTTTGAAACTTGGATGTCACTCTCCAGAAATTGGAAGACTCTGGTCTGAGAGTCCATAAGGACAAGTGTGAGTTTTTCCAATTCTCCTTTGAGTATTTGGGACATGTGATTGACACCACTGACCTTTACAAATCTCCTTCTAAGGTTAAGGCTATTAGAAAGGCATCCGCACTTCAGAATATTAACCCATTATGATCCTTCCTGGGATTGTTGCATTATTGCTAAAGATTTGTCCCAAACTTGGCAACAACTCTGAAACCATTACATAACCTCTTGTGCCAGAACAAGATGTGGAAGTGGTCAGGTCCAGGCAATAGTGCTTTCAGGCAAATTTAAAGAAATATTACTTAAGTCTGAAGCCCTCATATCCTTTGACCCTACTTTACCCATATAGTTCTCCTTATGGTGTAGGAGTTGTGTTGGTTTCCCACATCATGTTATCAGGTGATGAAAGACCCATTGCTTTTGCTTCTCGAACCTTGGGCAAAACTGAAGGTAACAATGCCCAGATTGAATGGGAAGCACTGGGGATCATTTTTGGAGTCAAGAAATTCCATCAGTTCCTGAATGGGACAGAGTTTATGTTGCTGACAGATCATTGTCCACGCACTATAACTTTTGGACCACACACAGGAATTCTATCACTTACAACATGTAGAATGCAAAGGTGAGCATTGCTTTTGTCTGCGCACACTTCCACCATTAAGTACCAACAATCAACTCTACATTGTCATGCAAATGGACTGTTGTGTCCATTATCGTGTCCAGTTTTGGTCTCCTTATTTGAGGAAGGATGTGGTGGCATTGGAAGCAGTTCAGAGGAAGTTCATCAGATTGATTCTGGGGATGAAAGGGTTGACGTATGAGAAGAAATTAAACAGTTTGGGCGTATACTCACTGGAGTTTAGAAGGATGAGAGGGGGTCTGATCAAGGTATATAAAAATTTAAAAGGGGTTGATAAAGTAAATGTAGACCAAATGTTTCCTCTTATGGGACAATCTAGAACAAGAGGTCACAGGTATAGGTTGAGAGGCGGTAGATTTAACACTGAGATGAGGAGCAACTACTTTGTCAACTGGCTTTGTCAAAGGCAAATCGTGCCTTACGAGCCTGGTGGAGTTCATTGAAAATGCGACTAAACACATTGACGAAGGGAAAGCAGTAGATGTGGTTTACATGGACCTCAGCAAGGCGTTCGATAAGGTCCCCCATGCAAGACTTCTCGAGAAAGTGAGAGGGCATGGGATCCAAGGGGCTGTTGCCTTCTGGATTCAGAACTGGCTTGCCTGCAGAAGGCAGAGAGTGGTTGTCGATGGGTCTTTTTCTGAATGGAGGTCGGTCACCAGTGGAGTGCCCCAGGGATCTGTTCTGGGACCTTTGCTGTTTATCATTTTCATAAATGACCTGGATGAGGAAGTGGAGGGATGGGTTGGTAAGTTTGCCGACGACACGAAGGTTGGTGGTGTTGTGGATAGGTTGGAGGGATGTCAGAAACTGCAGTCTGACATAGATAGGATGCAAGACTGGGCAGAGAAGTGGCAGATGGACTTCAACCCGGATAAATGTGTAGTGGTCCATTTTGGCAGGTCAAATGGGATGAAGGAGTATAATATCAAGGGTAAGACTCTTAGCAGTGTAGAGGATCAGAAGGACTTTGGGGTCCGGGTCCATAGGACTCTTAAATCGGCCTCGCAGGTAGAGGAGGTAGTTAAGAAGGCATATGGTGTGCTGGCCTTCATCAATCGAGGGATTGAGTTTAGGAGTCGGGAGATAATGATGCAGCTTTATAAGACCCTCGTCAGACCCCACTTGGAGTGCTGTGCTCAGTTCTGGTCGCCTCATTACAGGAACATAGAACATAGTACATAGAACATTACAGCGCAGTACAGGCCCTTCGGCCCTCGATGTTGCGCCGACCAGTGGAACCAATCTAAAGCCCCTCTAATCTACACCATTCCAATATCATCCATATGTTTATCCAATAACCATTTGAATGCTTTTAATGTTGACGAGTCCACTACTGCTGCAGGCAGGGCATTCCACGCCCTTACTACTCTCTGAGTAAAGAACCTACTTCTAACATCTGTCCTATATCTCTCACCCCTCAACTTAAAGCTATGTTCCCTCGTGCTAGCCATCACCATCCGAGGAAAAAGGCTCTCACTATCCACCCTATCTAATCCTCTGATCATCTTGTATGCCTCTATTAAGTCACCTCTTAACCTTCTTCTCTCTAACAAAAATAACCTCAAGCCCCTCAGCCTTTCCTCATACGATTTTCCCACCATACCAGGCAACGTCCTGGTAAGTCTCCTCTGCACCCTTTCCAACACTTCCACATCTTTCCTATAATACGGCGACCAGAACTGTACGCAATACTCCAAATGCGGCCGCACCAGTTTTGTACAGTTGCAGCATGACCTCCTGGCTCCGAAACTCAATCCCTCTACCAATAAAAGCTAACACACCGTACGCCTTCTTAACAACCCTATCGACCTGGGTGTCAACTTTCAGGGATCTATGCACATGGACACCGAGATCCCTCTGTTCATCTACACTACCAAGTATCTTACCATTAGCCCAGTACTCTGTATTCCTGTTACTCCTTCCAAAGTGAATCACCTCACACTTTTCCACATTAAACTCCATTTGCCACCTCTCAGCCCAGCTCTGCAGCTTATCTATGTCCCTCTGTAACCTGCCACTTCCCTCCGCACTGTCTACAACTCCACCGACTTTAGTGTCATTCGCAAATTTACTAATCCATCCTTCCACGCCCTCATCCAGGTCATTAATAAAAATGACAAACAGCAGTGGCCCTAAAACAGATCCTTGCGGTACACCACTAGTAACTGAACTCAAGGATGAATATTTCCCATCAACCACCACCCTTTGTTTTCTTACAGCTAGCCAATTCCTGATCCAAACCACTAAATCACCTTCAATCCCATGTGTCCGTATTTTCTGCAAAAGCTTACCATGGGGAACCTTATCAAACGCTTTGCTGAAATTCATATACACCACATCAACCGCTTTACCCTCATCCACCTCTTTGGTCACCTTCTCAAAGAACTCAATAAGGTTTGTGAGACACGATCTACCCTTCACAAAACCGTGCTGACTATCCCTAATCAAATTATTCCTTTCCAGGTGATTATAAATCCTATCTCTTATAATCCTTTCCAATACTTTGCCCACAACAGAAGTAAGGCTCACCGGTCTATAATTACCAGGGTTGTCCCTACTCCCCTTCTTGAACAAGGGGACAACATTTCCTATCCTCCAGTCTTCTGGCACTGTTCCTGTAGACAATGACGACACAAAGATCAAAGCCAAAGGCTCTGCAATCTCCTCTCTAGCCTCCCAGAGAATCCTAGGATAAATCCCATCCGGCCCAGGGGACTTATCTATTTTTACCCTTTCCAGAATTGCTAACACCTCCTCCTTATGAACCTCAATCCCATCCAGTCCAACAGCCTGCATCTCAGTACTCCCCTCGACAACACTGTCCCTCTCCAGTGTGAATACCGATGAAAAATATTCATTTAGTGCATCTCCTATCTCTTCAGACTCCATGCACAACTTCTCACTACTGTCATTGACTGGCCCTAATCTTACCCTAGTCATTCTTTTACTCCTGACATACCTATAGAAAGCTTTAGGGTTTTCCTTGATCCACCTGCCAAAGACTTCTCATGTCCCCTCTTGGCTCTTCTTAACTCTTTCTTTAGGTCCTTCCTGGCTAACTTGTAACTCTCAAGTGCCCTAACTGAGCCTTCACGTCTCATCTTAACATAAGTCTCCTTCCTCTTCACAAGAGATTCAACCTCCTTAGTCTTATGTGCCTGACAGGTACATATTTATCAAGGACGCGTAGTAGCTGTTCCTTGAACAAGTTCCACATTATAATTGTGCCCATCCCCTGCAGTTTCCTTCCCCAACCTATGCCAGCTAAATCTCGCCTAATCAACCTATGCCAGCTAAATCTCGCCTAAGGGATGTGGAAATGATTGAAAGGGCGCAGAGAAGATTTACAAGGATGTTGCCTGGATTGGTTGGCATGCCTTATGAGGATAGGCTGAGGGAGCTTGGTCTTTTCTCCTTGGAGAGACGAAGGATGAGAGGTGACCTGATAGAGGTGTACAAGATGTTGAGAGGTATCGATCGGGTGGATTCTCAGGGATACTGAACCTGCCTCTTATACTGTCCAGACAAGAAATGACATTATCTGGAGGAGACATGCAGACCAGTCAATAACTGAAAGAACGGATCCACCAAATCTGGGACCTATTGAAAATTCAGCACTTGAACCTTCCTACAACCCCTACACTACCAGACACCGCTGAGGAAAGCAACACCTCACCTTTTGTTCAGACGCAGAGACAACCTCTCGTTCCTACGTCAACACTGATTAAGCCAACCACCGATGATGATAGTGGAAAGAAGAAGAGGCCAGAGGTTCGCTGTCAACCATTCTGAGAGCGATGACCTCCAGACCATTTGACTTATTAATAGTGATTGACGTATTGACTATTGTTCATATTGAATTTGTACGCACATTTACCCTACAAATCCCCCTGACACTAAGGTCAATTTAGAACGGCCAATTAACCTAACCCGCACATCTTTGGACTGTGGGAGGAAACCAGAGCACCCAGAGGAAACCCATACAGACATAGGGAGAACATACAAGCTCCACAAAGACAGTCACCCAAGGCCAGAATTGAACCTGGGTTCATGGTGCTGTGAGACAGCAGTGCTAACCACTGTGCCACCATGCCGTGAGTTTTCTGGTTCTCAAGGGAGATACCAATCTTGTAAGGAATTCTAATGAACGTTCAGAAGTCTACTGCAAAAGAGACCTCTTTCAACTGGACCAGTTCTATCCTTGGTGTGGAAATAGTGGTTCCTCTTCTCTGGAGTGTTGCGCCTGTAAGGGTGTTGCTGGGATAAAAGGGATAGTGCGAATTTAAATAATTTTTTCTTGGTGAAATCTTTCCAACCTTGGTGTTGTCCAGTGTAATATAGTTAATATTTATTGATTAATAAATGCTTTATCTTTTTGTTGAAAAGTCAAAAGCAGGCTCCTGTCAATACGGTTTAAAACAAATGTCAGGTTCCATTCTGGATCGGACTTGTCCAGTAACAACATCAGCTGGGATCATAAGATGTATGGAGTAAAGGGAATAAATCTAAATGTGTTTAAAATACCCAGAGAAGATTGTTGAGAGAACACCACCAAGATGGCTTTACTCCAATTTCAGTTCCCCTTGGTTTTAATTAACCACAGTCAGAAGTCGCACAACACCAGGTTAAAGTCCAACAGATTTATTTGGCAGCACAAGCCACAAGCTTTCGGAGCACGGTCCCTTCATCAGGTGAGTGGGGGTTCTGTTCACAGTTCTGTGAACAGAAGTTGTCTGGAGTTCTGTGAACAGAACTCCCACTCACCTGATGAAGGGGCAGCGTTCCGAAAGCTTGTGGCTTGTGCTACCAAATAAACCTGTTGGACTTTAACTCGGTGTTGTGAGGCTTCTTACTGTGCTTACCCCAGTCCAACGCCGGCAGCTCCACATTTTAATTAAACACAGAGAACTATTAGGTCATCCGGTAGCTACTTCAAAAGACAAGAAATTATGCTCCTGATGCCAAAAAAATGCCACGTGAATAACACTGGCACACAAAAGCAGTGGAGGAAACTGCAGTAGGATTCTCCCTTGACATACAGGTTGTCTGCCATTTTCAAGGAATTGTAATTGTTAGGCCCAGCCAGCAGATGGCATCATTTAAAACATTAGCTCAATGTCTTGCATCTATCAGCAGGTAACAGTGTTAAACTTAAATTGGAAAGTTTAAATTGATGTTACGTGGTCTGCTGTGTAATGTTGTTGCCGGCTGTGGTATTGTGCTGTGCAGCACAAGCGAGGCCCTGGTTTGAATCCTGATCTGTACTCAAGTTGGCTGGTCCCAGCCAACACAATTAGGGCTGTTATATTCAGCCCTGTCTCCTTGTTGGGGGTGGAAGGGAAGAAGAAATCAGAGAAATTTCCTGATGCTGTCCAACATGATCCCTTTGCCAAAAAGTGAGAAAGGAATGTCAGTTAGAACAGAGCAGAGGAAATGTTGGGTGGAATTCACTCAGTTAAACAACTCACACAATTGTCCAAATACAAAATAAAATGAATGCTTATTTTGAGGTCTTCAGATACTCAGCAAAACAGAAAAGGAAATAAACACTTAGCTCTTCTTTGAGCCTAACTTTACACACAATATATCCCTATTTTAAATCTGGATGGCTAATCCATTTCCCAGGGAAAACTCAACACAGTATAAAACAGTGACAATCCTTCGTGAGGGCAATGCAAAAAGCAAGATCAAAACACGGACAAAGAAGGTCAGATTACCAGAGTGGGTTCTCTTACAGGCCAAAATTCAATCTACATCAGGGTTTTCATACAGTCCGAGGGTCAGCATCAAATACACAGCTATGTCTGCAGCAAATTCTTCACCCTCCAAGGCACCTTCTTCTCATTCACCAAGTTGGTTTCTACTTTAGCAGGACATTGCTCTGCTTATATAGTATAGCAAGGCTACACAGCTGATCCCTGTTAGAATCATAGAATAATACAGGGCAGAAGAGGCCCTTCGGTCCATCGAGTCTGCACTGACACCTTAGAAACACCTGACCTCCCACTGTTGCACTGATTCCTGATAGGGGTTCTCCATCAGTCTGCCATGTGACTTCCAGGTTGACTTCCTGTGGCCATCTCAGTAGGGGGAAACTGTCAAGAAACTGACGAATATTATGAGAAAAGGACTGCCCTTCTAGCACACAGCTCCCGGTGATACCACAATAGATTGCAAGGCTTTCCTCTCAGTGGCTCAGTGATGTAGCTCCACCACTTGGGGTGGTACTGAGGAAAAAAGCTCAAAAATATTCCTGATTTTGCCTTCCCGTTAGCATTCAAGTGGACACAGCCTTCAGCATTTCCAGCCAAGCTATTGGAGAGGGGAAAGTTCTTCTTTAAATCTTAATTAAGATCATCTCTCGTGGAGTATGTGCAAATGCATGGAGAGGGGCAAGTAAGTAATGAATGGACTTTTAGATGAACCACTGGGAAGAAAGAACACTGGAATACATCAGCATCTTCAAGTGAAAATGATGCAGAAAGATGGACAGACTCGAATCCTGGAGCACAGGCACTACACAGGCATGATGGACCACATTGCTACCTGCTGTGCTATAAGATTAAATAGAGAGAAATGATTAGAACCCACACTAAGATTATACATAACCTGGTGTCTTCAACAATGTAAGAAGTCTAACAACACCAGGTTAAAGTCCAACAGGTTTATTTGGTAGCAAACGTCACGAGCTTTCGGAACAGGCTGTCCCTTCGTCAGGTGGGCGGGAGTTCTGATTACAAACAAGGCACAAAGACACAAACTCAATTTACATGAATAATGATGGGAATGTGAGCCTTTACAGCTAATCAAGTCTTAAAGGTACAGACAATGTGAGTGGAGGGAGCATTAAGCACAGGTTAAAGAGATGTGTATTGTCTCCAGACAGGACAGCTAGTGAGATTTTGCACATCCAGGCAGGTTGTGGCCAACAGCGAACACAATGAGACAGCCAATGAACCGGAACAGCCGACAGAGAGATCCGCAGTGCATCTGAAGAGGAAAGAGTCGAATTGGACTCCTCTGGAAAACTGCTGCCCTCGACTTGACATGTATGCCCAAGCCATCAGGAGGTGCGTCAACACCAAATTCATCAGCTGCACTCACAAAACAGCCCCGAACATCACACAAGCACAATGCAACGCCATCCGCGCTCTCAAAACCAACCGCAACATTGTCATCAAACTAGCAGACAAAGGAGGGGCCATCGTCATACTGAACAGAACAGATTACTGCAAAGAAGTGCACCGACAACTCAACAACGAGGAACACTACAGACAGTTACCTGCAGATCCGACCAAAGAACACACCCGTCAACTCAACACTCTGATCAAGACCTTTGATCCGGACCTTCAGAACACCCTCCGTGCTCTCATCCCACGTACTCCCCGCGTTGGAGATCTCTACTGCCTCCCGAAGATACACAAGGGAAACACACCCGGCCATCCCATCGTATTGGGCAATGGGACCCTGTGCGAGAACCTCTCCGGCTATGTCGAGGGCATCCTGAAATCCATTGTCCAAAGAACCCCCAGCTTTTGTCGCGACACTATGGACTTCCTACAGAAACTCGGCACACATGGAGCAGTTGAACCAGGAGCACTCCTCGTCACAATGGATGTCTCAGCACTCTACACCAGCATCCCCCACGATGATGGCATTGCTGCAACTGCCTCAGTACTCAACGCCGACAACTGCCAGTTTCCAGATGCAATTTTACAACTCATCTGCTTCATCCTGGACCACAATGTCTTCACCTTCAATGACCAGTTCTTCATCCAGACACATGGAACAGCCATGGGGACCAAATTCGCACCTCAATATGCCAACATCTTCATGCACAGGTACGGACAAGACTTCATCACACAGGACCTTCAACCGATGCTATACACTAGATACATCGATGACATTTTCTTCCTTTGGACTCATGGTGAACAATCACTGAAACAACTATATGATGACATCAACAAGTTCCATCCCACCATCAGACTCACCATGGACTACACTCCGGAATCGGTTGCATTCTTGGACACACACATCTCCATTAAGGACGGTCACCTCAGCACTTCACTGTACCGCAAGCCCACGGATAACCTCACGATGCTCCACTTCTCCAGCTTCCACATTAAACACGTTAAAGAAGCCATCCCCTACGGACAAGCCCTCTGTATATACACGATCTGCTCGGATGAGGAGGATCGCAACAGACACCTCCAGACGCTGAAAGATGCCCTCATAAGAACAGGATATGGCGCTCGACTCATCAATCGACAGTTCCGACGCACGACAGCGAAAAACCGCACCGACCTCCTCAGAAGACAAACACGGGACACGGTGGACAGAGTACCCTTCGTCGTCCAGTACTTCCCCGGAGCGGAGAAGCTACGACATCTCCTCCGGAGCCTTCAACATGTCATTGATGAAGACGAACAGTTCGCCAAGGCCATCCCCACACCCCACTTCTTGCTTTCAAACAACCGCACAACCTCAAACAGACCATTGTCCGCAGCAAACTACCCAGCCTTCAGGAGAACAGTGACCACGACACCACACAAACCTGCCACAGCAACCTGTGCAAGACGTGCCGGATCATTGACACAGATGCCATCATCTCACGCGAAAACACCATCCATCAGGTACATGGTACATACTCTTGCAACTTGGCCAACTTTGTCTACCTGATACGCTGCAGGAAAGGATGTCCCGAGGCATGGTACATTGGGGAAACAATGCAGACGCTACAACAACGGATGAATGAACACCGCTCGACAATCACCAAGCAGGAGTGTTCTCTTCATGTTGGGGAGCACTTCAGCGGTCACGGGCATTCAGCCTCTGATCTCCGGGTAAGCGTTCTCCAAGGCAGCCTTCACGACACACGACAGCGCAGAGTCGCTGAGCAGAGACTGATAGCCAGGTTCCGCACACATGAGGACGGCCTCAACCAGGATATTGGGTTCATGTCACACTATCTGTAACCCCCACAACCTGCCTGGATGTGCAAAATCTCACTACTGTCCTGTCTGGAGACAATACACATCTCTTTAACCTGTGCTTAATGCTCCCTCCACTCATATTGTCTGTACCTTTAAGACTTGATTAGCTGTAAAGGCTCACATTCCAATGATGTCCAAAGATGTGCGGGTTAGGTTGATTGGCCGTGCTAAAATTGCCCCTTAGTGTCTTGAGATGGGTAGGTTAGAGGGATTAGCGGGTAAATATGTAGGGATATGGGGGTAGGGCCTGGGTGGGATTGTGGTCGGTGTTGACTCGATGGGCCGAATGGTCTCCTTCTACATTGTAGGGTTTCTATGATTCTATGATTCAATCATTATTCATGTAAATTGAGTTTGTGTCTTTGTGCCTTGTTTGTAATCAGAACTCCCACCCACCTGACGAAGGGACAGCCTCTTCCGAAAGCTCGTGGCTTTTGGTACCAAATAAACCTGTTGGATTTTAACCTGGTGTTGTTAGACTTCTTACTGTGTTTACCCCAGTCCAACGCCGGCATCTCCACATCATGTCTTCAACAATGTCAGTGTTTTGATTTTTAATGGGTTTATTTGGTAGCATAAGCTTTCGAAGCACTGCTCCTTCATCAGGTGAAACTCACCTGATGAAGGAGCAACGCTCCGAAAGCTTGTCCTACCAAATAAACCTGTTGGACCTTAACCTGGTGTTGTGAGACTTCTTACTGTGCCTACCCCAGTCCAACGCCGGCATCTCGACATCTTGATTTTTAATATAACTTCATGGCCACAAGATGGCACTCCAAACAAACTTGCTGGGATATCCAGCATTGAACTTCTGTAATCACAGGACTGGATTTTACACTCCTCCACTGATGGGGTGTTCGATATATCCAGTGTCAGCCACCTACTCACCCGTACCTGCCCCCACCTTAATGATACCAGCAGTAAGGGTGGCACACTGGGTGGCATGTCTGCCAGTGGAGCAATTGAGGGCCCTATTTAAAGGCCTCATCACAATATCGCTGGAATTTAACAGGCACCTGGAGAGACCCATACTAAATGGCCAGCCCAGCAGATTTCCCTGGGGGTGGGGGGTGGGGCGGGGGGCGGTGGTGCCTCCTTAACAGGCTTTTGGGCCCATCAAAGGGCCTCTTGAGTTTTTGTCCCACACCAGCTTATCCTCTCAAACCCACACCCCTCACTCTCTCTCCCCTCCCCCTGCACCTCGGGCAATGCCTGACAGCTTGGTACTCAGTGAAACCCCTAAACACAGGCCCAAATACTGAGTGCCACATGCCTCTATCCAGAAGTGCTGCAGATCTGACTGACCATTAAATCTTAGCGGAGCAACCAGTGTTCCCCTTGATGGGGGGCAGCTTGTGCACATCATATAATTCTTCCAACACCATGGTTACAATACAGATGGAAGCCATTCAGCCCATCAAGCCTGTGCTAGCTTAGCTTAGCTAGTAACTTAGCTCGTTCAATTCCCCCTTTCTCCAAAGTCCTGCAATTTGATTTCCCTTCAGGTTCTCATTCAATTCCTTTTTGAAAGCCATGATTGAATCTGCCTTCACCACCCTTTCAGGAAGGTGTGCTCCAGGTCCAAACAGCTTGCTGTTTAAAAACACGATTTTCAGAGAGAACAGAATGTGGACTGAAAATCGGCAGAAAATTGGGAACTGCAATCACATTCCACGATTTTGCCTGTCCCCACTTGTGATGCAGCGAGGTTCATGCCAACGAAGGGTGAGACCCTCATTTTACATGTATTTTAATACAATTAACAGGCCCGTCCCCTTGCTGCACTTTCAAACATCGCCGACATGTAGGGCGGCATGGTTCGATTCCCAGCTTGGTTCACTGTTTATGCAGAGTCTGCACGTTCTCCCTGTGTCTGCATGAGTTTTCTCTGGGTTCCTCCCACAGTCCGAAAGACGTGCTGGATAGGTGCATTGCCCATGCTAAATTCTCCCAGAGTGTACCCGAACAGGCACCGGAATGTGACGACTAGGGGATTTCCACTAACTTCATTGCAGTGTTAATATAAACCTACTTGTGACATTAATAAATAAACTTTTTTACATTTATGATCTCAATGCAGTCGGCTTTACCGGTGTGTTTAGGCCTCTCCCCTGGCACGAAACACACCCCTTTTTTTGACAAAGTGTCATAAGATCAGTTTCTCTGGAGTGAAACATGTCGGTGTTCAGTCAGTTCCTGACACTATTTTTGGTAAGATTCTGCCCTGTGTCTCTGATTATTGAACCTACTCCATCTTGGCTCCTTCTAATTTTGAACACTTGTATCAAATCTTCTCTTTTCTCGAAGGAGAATTATCCCAGTTTCCTTAGTCGATCCAAGGAGCTGAAGTTGTTCATCCCTGGAACTAGTGTTGTGAATCATTTCTGCACTCTCTCTAAAGCCTTCACATCCTTCCTAAGGTGCAGTATCCAGAATTGGACACAATATTCCTGTTGCGGTTGCACCAGTGTTTTATAAAGATTATTATAACTTCCATGGCTTTTGCAGTCTGCCTCAATTTATAAAGACAGTAAGAAGTCTCACAACACCAGGTTAAAGTCCAACAGGTTTATTTGGTAGCAAAAGCCACTAGATTTCGGAGCGCTGCTCCTTCATAGGGTAAGTGGGAGTTCTGTTCACAAACAGGGCATATAAAGACACAAACTCAATTTACAAAATAATGGTTGGAATGCGAGTCTTTATAGGTAATCAAGTCTTAAAGGTACAGACAATGTGAGTGGAGAGAGCGTTAAGCACAGGTTAAAGAGATGTGTATTGTCTCAAGACAGGACAGTTAGTGAGATTTTGCAAGCCCAGGCAAGTCGTGGGGGTTACAGATAGTGTGACATGAACCCAAGATCCCGGTTGAGGCTGTCCTCATGTGTGCAGAACTTGGCTATCAGTCTCTGCTCAGCGACTCTGCATTGTCGTGTGTCGTGAAGGCCGCCTTGGAGAACGCTTACCCGGAGATCAGAGGCTGAATGCCCGTGACCGCTGAAGTGGTCCCCAACAGGAAGAGAACACTCTTGCCTGGTGATTGTTGAGCAGTGTTCATTCATCCGCTGTCGTAGCGTCTGCATGGTCTCCCCAATGTACCATGCCTCAGGACATCCTTTCCTGCAGCATATCAGGTAGACAACGTTGGCCGAGTTGCAAGAGTATGTACCGTGTACCTGGTGGATGGTGTTCTCACATGAGATGATGGCATCCGTGTCGATGATCCGGCACGTCTTGCAGAGGTTGCTGTGGCAGGGTTGTGTGGTGTCGTGGTCACTGTTCTCCTGAAGACTGGGTAGTTTGCTGCGGACAATGAGGTTTGAGGTTGTGCGATTGTTTGAAGGCAAGAAGTGGGGGTGTGGGGATGGCCTTGGCGAGATGTTCGTCTTCATCAATGACATGTTGAAGGCTCCGGAGAAGATGTCGTAGCTTCTCCGCTCCGGGGAAGTACTGGACGACGAAGGGTACTCTGTCCCGTGTTTGTCTTCTGAGGAGGTCGGTGCGGTTGTTCGCTGTGGCGCGTTGGAACTGTCGATCGATGAGTCGAGCGCCATATCCTGTTCTTATGAGGGCATCTTTCAGCGTCTGGAGGTGTCTGTTGCGATCCTCCTCATCTGAGCAGATCCTGTGTATACGGAGGGCTTGTCTGTAGGGGATGGCTTCTTTAACGTGTTTAGGGTGGAAGCTGGAGAAGTGGAGCATCGTGTGGTGATCCGTGGGCTTGCGGTACAGTGAGGCGCTGAGGTGACCGTCCCTGATGGAGATGCGTGTGTCCAAGAATGCAACCGATTCCGGAGAGTGAGTCTGATGGTGGGATGGAACTTGTTGATGTCATCATATAGTTGTTTCAGTGATTGTTCACCATGAGTCCAAAGGAAAAAAATGTCATCGATGTATCTAGTGTATAGCATCGGTTGAAGGTCCTGTGCGGTGAAGAGGTCTTGTTCGAACCTGTGCATGAAGATGTTGGCATATTAAGGTGCGAATTTGGTCCCCATGGCTTTGGACTCATGGTGAACAATCACTGAAACAACTATATGATGACATCAACAAGTTCCATCCCACCATCAGACTCACCATGGACTACTCTCCGGAATCGGTTGCATTCTTGGACACACGCATCTCTATCAAGGACGGTCACCTCAGCACTTCACTGTACCGCAAGCCCACGGATAACCTCACGACGCTCCACTTCTCCAGCTTCCACCCTAAACACGTTAAAGAAGCCATCCCCTACGGACAAGCCCTCCGTATACACAGGATCTGCTCAGATGAGGAGGATCGCAACAGATATCTCCAGACGCTGAAAGATGCACTCATAAGAACAGGATATGGCACTCAACTCATCAATCGACAGTTCCGACGCGCCACAGCGAAAAACCACACTGACCTCCTCAGAAGACAAACAGGGGACATGGCGGACAGAGTATCCTTCGTCGTCCAGTACTTCCCCGGAGCGGAGAAGCTACGACATCTTCTCCGGAGCCTTCAACATGTCATTGATGAAGACGAACATCTCGCCAAGGCCATCCCCACACCCCCACTTCTTGCCTTCAAACAACCGCACAACCTCAAACAGACCATTGTCCGCAGCAAACTAGTAAGAGTTTTAACAACACCAGGTTAAAGTCCAACAGGTTTATTTGGTAGCAAATACCTTTAGCAAAAGCTAATGGCTTTTGCTACCAAATAAACCTGTTGGACTTTAACCTGGTGTTGGGAGACTTCTTACTGTGTTTACCCCAGTCCAATGCCGGCATCTCCACATCAATGTATGAAGCCCAGGATCCCATTTGCCTTTTTAAATACATTTTCCAGCTGCCTACTATATAATGAAGGCAAATCATTCAGTGAAAGGTCAGAGGGAAAGCTTTCAAGAAGCATCATTAATTAAAATGAAAGCATGTTTATCAAATTGCACAATAATAAATGGTCTATTGGAACTTTCCAACAAAAGTCAGCAGACAGTAATGAGATTTTGACAGATTCAACTCTCCTTCCTGTTGACAGTTATTAGTCTCGGCAACTGCCGTTCCTCAACTGAATCCCCAGTTGAGATCAGTGAACTCAGCAGAGATTAGGGGCCAAACCTGCACTTCAGGGATTAGTGTACAACGGGCAGTACCTTTAACTAGAATGTCAGAGTTGAAATGATTCATTTCTTGTTTGTTAATGCAAAAATAATACAACTTTTTATTCCTGAAAGCCATCAGTCCCTCCTCCTGCAAAGTATGAGCTGGATATTATCCTACAGGCTGATGATCTGCCAAAGGGTCAAAAGTAGGAGATCGACCCTGTTTAGATGGGCGGTGGGATCCAGAGAGACACCTTTCTGGCAGTGGCTAATTAACTGGTCGCTGCCTTCATCCCTATTAATTGTTCACTGCCTGGGCCTTCATCCCAATTCAGGATGGCCGCCCTTTTCCAAGAACTGCTGATGGAATCAGAGAGCTGGCAGCTCAGCAGTGCCACCCCAAGTGATGGCTGGTTTTGAGGTTGCAGCTGAAGGATGAGAACACATCAATGGCTGAGCACCTTTAAGAAAGGGAAGTGGGGTCTGATGACACTGGTATCAGGCAAGCAGTGCTTGGTAAGGGGCTGGCACTAATGCCACAGAGCAGCCAGCATAGAGTGCCCAAATATGAGACGCAATATCCTCCCCTCCCCATTGGGAGGCCTCGAGGTTTCATCTCCATGACTTTCCAGAATTGGGAAATGTCTGCAGAGGTGGGAAAAAGCCTTTAATTGACTCCTAAGTGGCTTAATTGGGCTTCTGGCAAGCAGCCTATTTGCCAGCTTTCCTGGCAAGGTAGAATGGTGGCAGGAAGAGATTGGACAAGCACCCAATGCCTTCCCATGCAATTTACGAGTCTTTCCACCTCTAAGCCCATCATTAAGGGGCTAGATAAATGCAGGTCTATGTGAATGGACAAGCTGTCGTTCATTTCTACAAGATCAATATTCTATCATGGATTGAATTTTCTTCTTCTTCACTACTCTGCCCAAAATCAGTTTTGCCCCAGAGTGCCACGACCTCCACCATGGGTAGGGCAACGTGCAGGTATTTAGCAAGTGGCGAAATTAGGAGAAATTTCTATACCCAGAAAGTGATAAGAATGTGAAACTTGCAACCAGTGGTTGAGGTGAATTCCACAGAAGTGTTTAAGGGGGACCTAGACATGAGGAAGAACGGAATAGACAGATATGTTGGGGGATATGAAGAGGGCTGATCCCTGTGGAACACAGACACCAACATAAATCAGTTGAGTCAAAAGGCCCATTTCTGTACTGTAAATTTTATGTAACCCATTTACAGCCATACAGAGGAAATGTAGATGATCAATTCAACTCAATGTTTTAATATTAGTGCATTCATTAAAAGATATAAAACGCTTAAAAAGTAAAAAATGCTTAGAGGTCTCCACATGGTAGATTGCTGAAAGGCTGTTTTCTGAGTTATCACTAGTCTAGAACTAGAGATCATAGTCTCAGAATAGAGTGTTGGTCACTAAGGTCTGAGATGAGGAGGAATTCCTTCATTCAGGAGGCTGTGAATCATTGGAATTCTCTACCACAAAGAGCCGTGGATGTTCAGTCAATGGATACATTCAAGATTTAGAAGAAGTTTGGGGATTCAGGGCGATGAAATTAGAGGTGGTAAGTGGAATTGATGTAGAATTTCAGCTATGATCATCTTGAATGGTACAGAAGTGTTCATGGGTTCAATTAGTGGGCAGCACGGTGGCACAGTGGTTAACACTGCTGCCTCACAGGGTCAGGGACCTGGGTTCAATTCCGGCCTTGTGTCACTGTCTGTGTGGAGTTTGCACGTTCTCCCCGTGTCTGTGTGGGTTTCCTCCAGGTGCTCTGGTTTCCCCCCACAGTTCTAAGACGTGCAGGTTAGGTGGATTGGCCATGCTAAATTGACCCTAGTGTCAGGGGATTAGCAGGGTAAATGTGTGGGGTTACAGGAATAGGACCTGGATGGGATTGCAGTCGGTACAGACTCGATGGGCCTAATGGCCTCCTTCTGTACTGTAGGGATTCTGTGATTCTAGTTTATTCCTCGAATTGTACGTTATGCTCTATAGCAATCGTAAAAGTATATATGGATTAATATTTCACATACTTCGTTAAGTACCTCTAAGCGCTTTGGGACAGCCTATGATCATGAAAGCTTCTCTCCTCTTTCTCCCCCCACCACCACCAACCCCACTCCCTGCAAATAATTGGTTCTTTCAAGTGAGATTAGAATAGGTTTCTAGATTTTTCAACCAGCATAGACACAATGGGCTAAATATCCTCTTTCTGTGCTGTAACCTTTCTATGATTTATATAAATTTAAGACTTTCTTTTATACTACCCATTGAACACTCTTCCAAAACAACATGGGAAGGAACCCATATCCCCCATATGGGCACAATATGCCTGGGACATTTCCCTTTATATGCAGACATTTATATGTAAAACTGGCCAGCATATGGCAAAGCAGGTTACTGAAAGATGCTTTTAGTTATGGGCAGATACTTTTCTTGATCATTTATACCCTTATTCATTTTTTTTTACATCTTACCTTTCAACTTAGTCACCTCTTCTATCGAGCATCTATTGAGCCTCGTTGAATATCCACAGCCCTAAGAAGGCATTACAGCTATATCCCTACAAAATATTCACTGTATTTCTCTAGTGCCATGTTGCTTAGCAGTCTGTGTCAAAGTATTTGCATGTGTTATGGTTGCAATTGGCAAAAAGGTTGCTGTTGGAAACCCAGTCCAATAAATTAAATCAGGCTGCCTTACATGAAGAGTGTTACGGAACAGAAGATATCATCAAAAAAAGCCAGCTCTAATGAACTTAATCAGCTTGCCTTATAAAAATGAGAAGACAAAATTTGGAGCCTAAGACTGGCTCAAGAGCTGGGCCATGAGAGCCTTGCATTGCCTCTTTTCAGGAAAGCTTGTCACATCTTGTTCCATTCAGGCACTTGACAGGCCAGTAGCAGGCCTTCCCTGGAATCGAGGGCCTCAGGGGTGGAAGTCCCACATGCTGGCCAATCAGTAGCCAACAGATCTATCCCTGGTGACACTGTTGAATGGCACCCACCCATGGCTCAGGATGGCTCTAGAACCCCGGGTAGAGGTAAGAGATGGTGGGAGAGTGGTGGGTAATAGTCACAGGGGAGGGAGTTCAACAGCAAGGGCAGGAGGGTGGCTCTCAGAGGATCCGCTCCCTTCTCAATGTTGGCCCCTTCCATCAGAGGTTGAGTGCCTTTAAAGGGAATCCCCCCGGAGTCATGCAAACAACCCTGTATGGATTTTTTTGTTGTGCTCTCCAAATGGTGAGACTCAGCTAACCACTGGGTTAATAGGAGCAGTGGATGAGGCCTTTAAATGGACAATAATTGAAGTTCCATCAGTATGCCCGCAGGTGACTTTTTTAATAATTAGCGACCATAAACCCTTACTGGGCCTCTTCAAAGAGGACAAAGCAATTTCTCCCAATGCCGCTGCTCGGATGCAGCACTGGACTTTGTTGTTGGTGGCCTATGAATATGTTACGAAACACCACCCTGAAACCCAGCTAGCTAATGTGAATGCACTGAGTTCCTCCCATTTCCCACAAGCCTGGCTCCTTTGCCAGCAATAGAAGAGGTTCTGATGACCCAGAACCTTTTGGAGACTTTGCCAGTGTCAGCAAGGCAAATTAAAGCCTGGACACAAAAAGACACAACGTTATCCAAAATTAGGCACAGGATTTTATACAGGGAATTCCAAGGGTGACCCTCTAAGGAAATGAAACACAGCTCATTAAGAAATCCAAACTTAGTGTTGAAGATGGGATCATTCTTTCAGGGTGCCACATAATTGTTCTGCCCTAGGACAACGTCCAATATTAACAGAACTACATAATGGCCACCCAGCAGTATCAAACATGAAGATGCTGGCCAGGATATACGTCTGGTGGCCCGGTCCTGATTCCAACATCACAGACTTGGTAAAGCAATGTGACCTGTGCCAGGAAAATCAAAAACTCCCACCTTTAGCATCCCTACATCCAAGGGAGTGGCCTGGCCATGGGTGTATGTACATGTGGATTTTGCAGTCCTTTTATGGGTTCTATGGTTTTAATCATGGTGGATGCACAGTCCAAGTGGTTGGGGTGCACAGCATGAGCGCCACGACCACTCAGGCTATGATCGAGAAATTGCGGAAAAGCTTCAGCATACACTGAATACCGGAAATCCTGGTTTCCGAGAACAGCACCAGCGGTGATTTAAGAACATAAGAAATAGGAGCAGGAGTAGGCCATCTGGCCCTTCGAGCCTGCCCCGCCATTCAACAAGATCATGGCTGATCTGAAGTGAATCAGTTCCACTTACCCGCCTGCTCCCCATATCCCCTAATTCCCTTATCGATCAGAAAACTATCTACCCGTGATTTAAACATATTCAACGAGGAAGCCTCCACCACTTCAATGGGCAGAGAATTCCAGAGATTCACTACCCTCTGAGAGAAGAAGTTCCCCCTCATCTCTGTTCTGAACCGGCCCCCCTTATTTTGAGGCTGTGCCCTCTAGTTCTGGTTTCCCTTCTAAGTGGAAAGAATCTCTCCACCTCTACCCTATCCAGCCCCTTCATTATCTTATATGTCTCTATAAGATCACCCCTCATCCTTCTAAACTCCAACGAGTACAGACCCAATCTGTTTAATCTCTCCTCATAAGCTACACCCCTCATCTCCGGTATCAACCTGGTGAACCTTCTCTGCACTCCCTCCAAGGCCAATATATCCTTTCGCAAATAAGGGGACCAAAACTGCACACAGTACTCCAGTTGCGGCCTCACCAGTGCCTTGTACAGTTGCAGCAAGACCTCCCTGCTTTTATATTCTATCCCCCTCGCGATAAAGGCCAACATTCCATTCGCCTTCTTGATCACCTGCTGCACCTGCAGACTGAGTTTTTGCGATTCGTGCACAAGGACCCCCAGGTCCCTCTGCACAGTCGCACGATGTAATTTTTCTCCATTTAAATAATATTCCAATTTACTATTATTTCTTCCAAAGTGGATAACCTCACATTTGCTAATTTTATATTCCATCTGCCAGATCCTCGCCCACTCGCTCAGCCTATCCAAATCTCTCTGCAGACTTTCCGCGTCCTCCACGCAATTCGCTTTCCCACTCACCTTCGTGTCATCAGCAAACTTGAATACCCTAGATTCAGTCCCCTCCTCTAGATCATCTATGTAAATGGTAAACAATTGAGGCCCCAGCACCGATCCCTGCGGCACGCCACTGGTCACCAACTGCCAACCAGAAAAGCACCCATTTATCCCAACTCTCTGCTTCCTGTTAGATAGCCAATCCCCAATCCACGCCAACACCTTACCCCTAACTCCGTGTACCCCAATCTTCTGCAGCAACCTTTTGTGAGGCACCTTATCGAACGCCTTCTGGAAATCTAAAAACACCACATCCACCGGTTCCCCTCTGTCAACCGCACTAGTGACATCTTCATAAAAGTCCAGTAGATTCGTCAAACACGACTTTCCCTTCATGAATCCATGCTGCGTCTGCTTGATCGAACCATTCTTATTCAGGTGCTCTGTTATTTCCTTTTTAATAATGGACTCTAGCATCTTCCCAACTACGGACGTTAAGCTAACCGGCCTGTAGTTACCCGCCTTTTGTCTACTTCCATTTTTAAACAGCGGCGTAACAGTAACTGTTTTCCAGTCAGCCGGCACTACCCCAGAGTCCAGCGAATTTTGATAAATTACTACTAACGCATCTGCTATTACCTCAGCCATTTCTTTCAGTACCCTGGAATGCATTCCATCCGGGCCCGGGGACTTGTCTACCTTCAGTCCTATTAGTCTACCAAGCACCACCTCCTTAGTAACAGTAATTGTATTAAGGACCTCCCCTCCCACCAACTCTCGATCTCTAATATTCGGCAAACTATTTGTGTCTTCCACCGTGAAGACCGACACAAAGAACTTATTTAAAGTCTCAGCCATTTCCTCGTTTTCCACTATTAAATCCCCCCTCTCATCTTCCAAGGATCCAACATTCACTCTAGCCACTCTATTCCTTTTTATATACTTGTAAAAACTTTTACTATCATTTTTTATATTTTGAGCTAGTTTAGTTTCATAATCTATCTTTCCTTTCTTAATCGCTTTCTTAGTCGTTCTTTGTTTTTCTTTAAAGCTTTCCCAATCCACTAATCCTCCACTATTTTTGGCCACTCTGTACGCATCTGATTTTATTTTAATACTCTCCTTTATTTCCTTCGTTCTCCACGTCCGGTTATCCTTTTTCTTACAGTCCTTCTTTATCACCGGAATATATTTTTGCTGAGTACTTTAAAAAATCTCCTTAAAAATCCTCCACTGTTCCTCAGCTGTCCTACCTACCAGTCTGCTCGCCCAGTCTACATTAGCCAATTCCACCCTCATCCTATCGTACTCCCCTCTGTTCAAGCAGAGGACACTGGTTTGGGGCCCTACTTTCTCACCCTCCATCTGTATCAGAAATTCCACCATATTATGATCACTCATCCCAAGAGGATCCTTCACAAGAAGATCCTTAATCCTACCTGTCTCATTGCACAGAACCAGATCCAAGATAGCTCGCTCTCTCGTAGGTTCTGTAACATACTGTTCAATGAAACAATCCCGACAGCATTCCAAGAACTCTTCCTCAAGCCCTCCACGTCCAATTTGAGTGGACCAATCAATATGTAGGTTAAAATCCCCCATGATTATTGCCGTTCCACTTTTGCACGCATCCATTATTTGCTTGTTTATACCCTCCCCACCTCTAAGTTATTATTTGGGGGCCTATAGACCACGCCTACCAGTGTCTTTCTCCCCCTACTATTCCTTATCTCCACCCACAACGATTCCACGTTTTGCTCCTTAGAGCCTATGTCGTCTCTCACTACCGTCCTGATATTATCCTTTATTAACAAAGCTACCCCACCTCCTTTTTCTACCTGTCTATCCTTCCTAAATGCCTGATAACCCTGTATATTCAGTTCCCAGTCCTGGTCACCCTGCAACCACGTTTCTGTGATGGACACTAGATCATATTCATTTGTATGGATTTGTGCCATCAACTCATTTACTTTGTTTCCAAAACTTTGTGCTCTCCAATAGATATCTGACATGTTTGGACTACACCTTATCACCCATTGTCAAATAGGCTGGCAGAACGGGCAGATCAAACCTTCAAAAATGACCTGAAGAAACAACGGCAGCATCCGTGAAGACTAAACTAGCACGATTTTTGTTCGATTACAGGACCATACTGCACACCACAACAGGTGTTGCTCCAGCAGAGTTGTTGATGGGATGATGGCTTCATAGCAGATTAAGCCTATTATTCCCAAACTTGGCAGGGAGGGTGGAGTCCCAATAGGAAAACCAAAAAAACATTGATTCCACAAAGACAGAAGGAACTTTTGCAACAGGGTGATCTGGTTCATGTAAGGAACTTCGGGGATGGTCCCAGATGGGATCATTATGAGATCATTATGGAGAAAACAGGACCAGTATCTTACAAGGTCAAGTTCAGGATAAAACCCTAAGGAAGCACTCAAGACTACCTCAGGACCAGCGAGTCCTTTCCTGAGCTGCACACGCCACCACCATGGAGATTGCCAGTGCCAGCCCTCAGCTTGAAGCTGACTTCGCATTGACTCCTCCAGGTAGCTAAGGTATGGACTCTGAGGCTGAAGAAGTGGGCCTCTGGACTGAAGCGGAACCTGAGGAGGAACCCACCCTCTGAAAAAGAAGGTTCCCTGTTCGATTTACACCGCCTGACCCAGCCCGCCTTCAACGGACGTCAGCCTGATTGCCAAGTGCCAAAAAGGACATCCTTGCAGCGGGGATGCTGGGAGAGACATGGACCTTGGGAGAGGGATGATGACCATGAAGGCCATGGTGCAGTACAAGCTGCCTTATTGAGTGAGCGGCGGTTTACCCAATGGGAAGCAGCCAGTGGGGGCTTTTAAGCCTGTAACTTTACCTGGACCAGCTTTGTACTCCCGGGGTGAAAGATAACTGACTGTAATCCACAGGAATGCCCCTTTTGTTTTGGTGCGCATTAAAGGATTGGTGACAAGAAATTGGCATGTACTACTATAAAAGCAAAAGTTATGAGATTCAAATCATTCAGTTTCTTAACATTGCTTGATCATCCTTTGTGCTAAAACAATCA
This sequence comes from Mustelus asterias, assembly GCF_964213995.1. Classification (NCBI taxonomy): domain Eukaryota; kingdom Metazoa; phylum Chordata; class Chondrichthyes; order Carcharhiniformes; family Triakidae; genus Mustelus; species Mustelus asterias. The sequence goes on along the minus strand of NC_135816.1, from coordinate 74,267,596 downwards.
AACTAAAAATATAGTCAAATTCAAGAATGGAAATCAAACAGACCTCAGCTGCCAAGTATCTTTTGGGAATTTTTAACTGCCATTAAATGATAGATGTCTTGACTGCTGATCTCACCTTCATGACTGAGGACCAGACTCACAAAGTCACAATTCAATTCATTGCTAGCCCTTAAAAGGACTGAACCAATGTTAGGATGGTCACATAGGGACAGAAGGTGAAGCCAATTAGCTTTAGAGATGAATCATTAACGAAAATCATGGAACTTATGGACAATCAATACTTAGGGAAGGAAAATGATGACTAGCACACAAAAAAACACTGCACAAGCTAGCTTGGCATAATGGTCAAATGAGGTATGACCACTCTGGACCCAAGGCCAGAAAATGAAGGCTATTGGAGGATCTGAGTGTGGGTGGAATTCTGCACAACAACATGAGTTGGCAAGTAGCATTGATTATAATGAAAAAAAGAATTTGCAAGATATGCAAACTAGGGTAGTACAGCAGAAAAGAGACAGATGGAGACTCGTCAAGGTTCTGTGATTTGGCACAGGAAGTTTCAACTTTTCAAGAATACAGAATATTGTCAACATATGATGTTATTCTGTTGAAGACAGGAATCTTTACTGGTGCTGAGGGAAAATAAAGAGACAATAATTGGTGAATTATCCAGCATCCATTTCCAAGTCTTATTTGTAATGCAACTCTTAAGATATTTAAATTTGAATACTTAATGGGTTTATTGGAAATTATTTTAAGAGTTATTTTAAGTGGAGGCTTTGCTTATTTAAAATTGCAAATAGGATGAAAAACATATAAAACCCTGTTTTGCTTTAACTGAAACAAAGACTGACGGCCTTGTATTTCTAAAGTGTTATATCACAACTATCCGAAATGTACTCATTGTTATGTAGGTAAACGCAGCAGCCATTTTGTTCACAGCACTGTCGCACAACCAGCAATAATACGGATTGTGACTGCAATTTCAAGGACAAGCAAGCACCAAAAGATTTTCCACTGCGTTGCAAGTCTGTAAATGAAAGCAATGGTAACGCACGTAGACTGGGTTCTTTAAGAGTTTAATGCAAATGTACACTCCAATGTCAGTACAATCAGTACACAATGGCATTTATCCAATATTTATATCAGTTGTGCGTTGCCCATGCTGTGGAGGGATTTGACTCTCTCTCTAGCATGAAGCACAACATACCAAATATAACTCTTGTCTCAGCATCCTGAATCAAAGCTATCTGTGATTGGGGCCAGAGAAAAACAGTCAATATAACTTGTAGCAAATACACACTGAGAAGCTCAAGGCAAGCAAGAAGCAAAATGACTGAAATTATACTGGCTGTATTCTTTAGGTGGTTTATCTTGTGACTTTATATGTTAGCAGAATGACTGGGTTCTGGAGAAAATAATATCATGGTCAATTAGAATTATTTTAAAAACATGAGGTTTGGAAGACTTTAGCTGGTTAATTAATATTGAATTTTCCAACCGAATGGGTCAGGCCACCTCATATTTTCATAGGGTCATAGAGTCATAGAGATATCCAGCAAGCATTATAATTAAAATACCTACATTACTGGAAAGGTTTGTATGAAACATTGGATCTCTTCATAAACAAAGTTAAAACTGAAGTAATTCATATAATAATCAATGAAGAGAAAAGCCAAAAAGTAAGGCAAGCTAACTGAGGAAACGTAATGAGTTTCTGATTGCTGGACTGTATTATTATTCAGCATGCCTAGAACAAGTTGAAGGAATGCATGAGGCAGCCAAGGGTTTAATTGAACTCTGATGTATTTTTGTTGAGTCAAATTGTGAGGACTGAAAAGGCAAAAATACATTCAATGCTTACAAACAGCCTGTGAATTATCCAGCCATTGGAGAAGTAATCTTGACTAAACTGAAAAGATAGAATCAGGGAAGAAGGTTACTTAGTATTCCTTTAGAGACACCAGCACGACAATTGCAGCAAACTGCCCAATGAAGAATCACACTTGACAAAGGAATTGAAGAGTTCACATGTAGTGAAATGGCACAAGCCAGCCATCTCAAAAAGCTGAGCAATCCACTTGTATTACAGCTTTTCTGCAGAAACAACCCGAGGCTTAGTTTGTCAGTCTACACAGAATATTGCCTTGAGATGAAAAACACAAGCAGCAGCAAAGATCAGCAATCGCTATCATCCTTGTTTGCTGTTATGCTGCTATTGGAGAAGCAAATCTTGGACATCCTCAATTCTGGTATCCCTGCTAATCTCTGAATCTCTGAAAAAAGACTTAGTGCATGGAGAACTAGATTGAAGCCTTTGTATTTTCTTCTACCATTTACTTGTTTCCAATGTTGTCAGAATTATTTTCTTCAATACAAAATCTCCTGAACAGCAGATAGGGGCCCAGATGAATGTCTTGCCCAAAAGATGTACCCTCCAATAATAATACCCTCCTTCAACATTGCCCTCAAATATGAAAATAACTATTGTGATTTATGCCTGCAAAGAGTCTGGTTTTTTAGCCTTGGTTAAGTGGTAATAGTCTCACCTCAGAGTCAGAAGGTTGCAGATTCAAATCTCACTCTTGAGACTTGAGGTCTTAATCTATACTGACACTTCATTGCAGTGCTGATGGAATGAATAGCCTTTTCAAGGAGCTGATATGGGTACAACAGGTTTAATAAAGTAAGGGCAAAAGAATCAGACCAAGTTGTTTCAGAGAGCTGGCACCGATACAATAGGCTGAATGGCCTCCTTCGTGTGCTCTTAAATTCTCATTTTACGCTTAAGAGCTTTGAAGTCAATTGCCAGCCAAGCTTTACAGACAGGATTTGTGTGGTCCCTTCCAGTCTGTAAACAGGATGTTACTGTGTAAGGCGTATTTATTTCTTTCCCCTCAGTGATTTTTCTCAATTTAAAAATAAATTCCAGCAGCAGGTTTTCTGTTGATTTTTAAAAATAAGAGGTTATTTATTATTGCACATTGCCCAGGATGTTTGAACGTAATATTTCAATCACTTGTCTCACTCACACTGTCACACATGAAAAAATTAGATGCAGATGAAGTTAAAGCCACAGAATGCTGCCCGCAGTTTAAATGTCCATGGTCACATGTTAAATTGCAGCCAACTTAACAATGTTTGCACCCATTTCCACAATTATCATAGAATCTGTACAGTAGGCCCATCGAGTCTGTAATGACCACAATCCCACCCAGGCCCTATTCTCGTAACCCCACACATTTACCCTGCTAATCCCCCTAACACTACGGTCAATTTAACATGACCAATCAACCTAACCTGCACATCTTTGAACTGTGTGAGGAAACCGGAGCACCCGGAGGAAATCCACACAGACACGGGGAGAAAGTGCGAACTTCATACAGGCAGTGACCCAAGGCCAGAATTGAACCTGAGTTCCTGGCGCTGTGAGACAGCAGCGCTAACCACTGTGCCGCCCTAATGAGTTCTGTGCCATTATGAGTCCATTATATCCAATAGCCAGCTGGTTTCACTTCAACCACAGTAATAGTGCACTTGTCAAGTGAACCACATGGAGCACCATCATGAAAAAATGACTTTGACTATGTTTGAACAAGCTTGACCGCTGTTTTCATGAGCTTCTGGTTTTATCAATCTCTGCATAAAACAGTGATTGAAGAGCTGGTCCGAGGCCTCTGCTAATACTGCCATATAAACCAACAGCTAACAGACCTTTCTGCTTTGCAGATTGGGTCTCATAGAATCCCTACAGTGCAGAAGGAGGCCATGCAGCCATCAAGTCTGCACCAATTCTCTGACAGAGCATCTTTTACCCAGGCCCACCCTTGCCCCCTCCCCGTAACCCCTCACATTTATCCTACTAATTCTTCTAACCTACAAACCTTGTGACACTAAGGGGCAATTTAGCATGGCCAATCCACCTAACCTACACATCTTTGGACTATGGGAGGAAACCAGAGCACCTGGAGGAAACCCACTCAGCTATGGGGAGAATGTGCAAACACCACACAGACATTCATCCAAGGCTGGAATCAAACCCAGGTCTCTGGCACTGTGAGGCAGCAATGCTAACTGCTATGCCATCGTGCCACCCAAGTATCATTCTCCCAAATTTAATTTTAAAATCACTCTTTAACTTTTTCATAGAGAAACCTCCTCAGTGATGCATGCATAGGGCAGCCTATACACATATAGGACAGTGTTCCTGTGTTGCATCACAAGGATGTAAATACCCCTTCTGAGAATCAAAGCCAAATTGGTCCTGTGTGTCAGCGCCATGAGAGAAACACAGGATTACCCCGGAGGAGACAAAATAAAACCACTTAAGAGGTATCCAGTAGAGTGATCCAATAGGCAAGTACTTATTCTGTTGAACCTCTCCCTCTTGACAGAAGCCAAAAGACGGTTGAAGAGGGTTGTTTTTCAAACTCATGGCTTGTGACCAGCGGTGTGCCTCAGGGATCAGTGCTGGGTCCACTGTTATTTGTCATTTATATTAATGATTTGGATGAGAATATAGGAGGCATGGTTAGCAAGTTTGCAGATGACATCAAGATTGGTGGCATAGTGGACAGTGAAGAAGGTTATCTCGGATTGCAATGGGATCTTAATCAATTGGGCCAGTGGGCTGACAAATGGCAGATAGAGTTTAATTTAGATAAATGCGAGGTGATGCATTTTGGTAGACTGAACCAGGGCAGGACTTACTCAGTTAATGGTAGAGCGTTGGGGAGAGTTACAGAACAAAGAGGTCTACGGGTACATGTTCATAGCTCCTTGAAAGTGGAGTCACAGGTGGACAGAGTGGTGAAGAAGGCATTCGGCATGCTTGGTTTCATCGGTCAGAACATTGAATACAGGAGTTGGGACATCTTGTTGAAGTTGTACAAGACATTGGTATGGCCGCACTTGGAATACTGTGTGCAGTTCTGGTCACCCTATTATAGAAAGAATATTATTAAACTAGAAAGAGTGCAGAAAAGATTTACTCGGATGCTACCAGGACTTGATGGTTTGAGTTATAAAGAGAGGCTGGATAGACTGGGACTTTTTTCTCTGGAGTGTAGGAGGCTGAGGGGTGATCTTATAGAGGTCTATAAACTAATGAGGGGCACAGATCAGCGAGATAGTCAATATCTTTTCCCAAAGATAGGGGAGTCTAAAACTAGAGGGCATAGGTTTAAGGTGAGAGGGGAGAGATATAAAAGTGTCCAGAGGGGCAATTGTTTCACACTGAGAATGGTGAGTGTCTGGAACAAGCTGCCAGAGGTAGTAGTAGAGGCGGGTACAATTTTATCTTTTAAAAAGCATTTAGATAGTTACATGGATAAGATGGGTATAGAGGGATATGGGCCAAATGCGGGCAATTGGGACTAGCTTAGGGGTTTAAAAAAAAGAGCGACATGGATAAGTTGTTTCCATGCTGTACACCTTTTTGACTCTATGGGCCCGAATTTACCAACAATTTGCGCCTGTTTTCGGGCGCAAAATCGTGGTAAAGTTGGGTGTGAGGCCTTTATCGCGATCTGCACCCGCGTCCGAGCAAATCGCCACTTTACCGAGAGCCGCGAATGGCAGGTATCCATTCCGCGCCCAAATTGGGCGCAACTATGATTTAAATGCATTTGCATGCATTTAAATTGAATTAATGAACTGCCCGCCCAACTCTATCAGCATTTCCCCCTTTACCACCGCGTTTACCAATCCGGAACCTCGCTTTTAGGGACCTGCTGAATAAAAGTTTGAATCAGGCGCTTCCTCAGTGAGGGTTGGCGAGGAGGTAGGTGCATGGCGTCCGAAAGCTCTCCGCTACTCACGGGTGTCCTGTTGTTGAGGCCATTTCGCTGTCTTGGGTCAGTGGCGGCTCTGCGAGTGTGTGGGGGGGGAGGGGGGGGCTGTTGCTGTGCACGGTCTGGCAGCACGGACCCGGGTCTCAGCACTGACCTCGGGTCCTGCAGTGCTACTGGGTCCTTGCACCGCAGCTCACTTCAGGCTGAAGGATGTGCACAAAGCCCTTGCAGATAGCACTGCTGCAGCCTCTCAACGTTATCAGGGGCTGTGACTGTGTGGAGCATGTGGCTGGGGGGATTGGGGGGCATGGGGGGGCTGTGACTGTGTGGAGCATGTGGCTGGGGGGATTGGGGGGCATGGGGGGGCTGTGACTGTGTGGAGCATGTGGCTGGGGGGATTGGGGGGCATTGGGGGGGGCTGTGATTGTCAGTGTGCTAGGGGCAAGCAACGTTGCATGACTCCAACATTTGTTCATCTCCACCTACCTCCAATCCACCTTCCCGCCACCCCGCCCCCCCCACCCCGGCCGTTCAGAGTGACGAGATGGCTTTTGCAATGCAACCAATTGATCTTGTTGTTCTTCTGGTTGCTGCTGGAGCTGAGGAGGAGGACATGGAGGACGAATTGCAGGCCCAGAAGGCCCAGGCCGTACCACCTGCAGGACCGGAGGGAGACGACCATCAGAGGCAGGAGGTGGCTGCCATTCACCCAGAGTGGGGGCTTCGGAGAAGGAGGAGGTAGAGACCCCGGCAGTTCCATACACGAGTGTCCTTCGAGGAGATGTCGGACACCGTATGCTGCCGACGTCTCCGACTCCAAAAGGATGCCGTGCGACACCTGTGCCACCTGTTGCAGGACCTGGTGCCCAGGGGCGGGGGGGGGGGGGCACCCACTCTCAGTGGCTGTCAGATTGACGACTGCTCTGAACTTCTATGCAACTGGTGCCTTCCAGAGCCCGACCGGAGATGTCTGTGGCATCTCCCAGTCTTCAGTCCACACCTGTGTCAAGCAGGTCACTGAAGCTCTGTATGCCCGGGCTGGGCAGGACATCAAATTCAACCTGGACCAGGCCCATCAGGAAGCCCGGGCTGCGGGGTTCGTTGCAATTGCGGGGAGGCTGAATGTGCAGAGGGCGGTCGACTGCACCCATGTCGCCCTCAGGGCTCCCCTACAGGCTCCACGACAATTTGTTAATAGGAAGGGGTTCCACTCCCTGAATGTACAAATCGTGTGTGACCACAATATGACCATCATGCACGTCTGCGCCAGACATCCAGGCAGCGTGCATGACAGCTTCATTATAAGGAGGTCGGACATCCCTGAAGCATTTGAGGAGGGGCCCAGGCTGCGTGGGTGGCTCCTGGGTGATATGGGTTACCCACTTCGGACATGGCTGATGACGCCTGTGTGGAGGCCTGTGACTGAGGCGGAGACCCGCTATAATGAGGCCCATGTAGCCACCCTCGCGACAGTAGAGAGGTGCATTGGGCTCCTCAAGATGTGATTCCGGTGCCTGGACCGATCCAGAGGGGCCCTCCAGTACAGCCCCCTGATCTCCTCCCGCAGAGTGGTGCCTTCCACAATCTGTCTCTGCAGCGAGGTGACCTCTTGGAGGAGGAAGAGGACGTGGAGAATGACCAGCCGGCCATCACTGGAGAGGATGACCAGCAGGAGGAGGAGGAAGGGGAGGAGGAGGAAGGGGAGGAGGAGGAAGAGGAAGATGAGAGCACCTTGGAACACTTGCCAGGTGGTGCAGGGCTGGCATCTCAGCTGAGGCATGCAAGGGTGGCGAGGGAGGCTCTGATAACCAGGCGGTTCAGTCGCTGGTGATTGTGGGTTCCACCCCCCCCCCCCGCCCACCCCCCCCCCCGCCCCCCCCCACCCACCCCCCCTGCCCCCCCCCCCACCACACCCCCCCCCCACCCCCCTGCCCCCCCCCCCATCCCCCCCACCCCCCATCCCCAAAAAATGCCTTCCATTTATCCTGCACATTGTCACACCAGAGTGCTGGGCCTGGGTACTCTGTGCTCGTGATATTTTTTCCAGGCAGGCGGGTGATGACGACTCGCTAAGCACCATTTTGATGATGCCCTGGTGCAAACCAGTCTGACTGCTGCCTGAGATCCACATGCACGCTGGCACCTGGGCCCACGCCTGTCTAGTGGGTAAGGGATCTGAAACCCCCATACAGGGCCCTGGGGTGGGTGGGTTGGGGGACGGGAGGTAATCACTCGTGGGTATGAGAGACCAATGGCTTCCTTTTCTCAGTGACACCGCATTGAGGGGCCGCCCCAACTGATATCACCATGAGGCATCCATCGGGTGATCGTCAATGGGGCAGGAATCCTGTTCGAAACAAACTATTCGCAGGTGGTTGTGGAGAAAAAACATTTATTTACAATAAAGGCGTTCAGATAAGCTGGTGAAACACAGAAACCTGTGACAAGAAAACACTAAGGTGCCGACAGTCCTTTCTAACTAGTGCAGCCCTTCACCGTGCCATCTCAGTGCAACTACAACTTCCTAATCTTTCGCTGCCTCGCACTACGTCTCAGTGACTCCCCAGAATGTACATCGGAGGTGGAGGGGGCCAGCTGCCGACCTCGCCCCGTGGCCTGTGATGTACGTGGCGGGCGTCCTCTGGAGGCCCTGGACCTTGAAGGCCCTGGCCGGCTTCCAGGTGTCTGGGATGTTTCCATGACATCCTCTTCATCCCGCTGCCCCTGAGATGCCCCAGTGTCAGGAAGGGGGGAGTCGAAAGGTATTGCCATAGCTGCGGTCTCCTGGCTGGAAGGCCCCAGCGTGAGCTCGCATCCTTCTTCCTCCCTTGGGGTCCCTTTTGGCCCTTGGGTCACTCCATGGGACACTGGTGCTTCTGCAGTGAGCTCCAGCAGCTCCGGCGTCACCTGGCACTGCCAGTCCTGGAGGACCACCTGCGTCCTATCCATGGTGGTCGACCCCTCCGTGATGGTCACTTGAGTCGTGGGCCATCTCTCAATGGCCGCAGCAAGTGCCCTGTGAGACTGGCCCACACTCTGCAAGCCCTCAGCCGTGGCCCTCTGAGACTGGGCCATGCTCTGCAAGCCCTCAGCCGTGGTCCTCTGAGACTGGGCCACCTTCTCAAGGGTTGCTGCCATTGCCCGCTGTGTCTCAGTGCTGTCCCTCTGGGTCTCCTGCAAGCTCTCGAGCCTCTCAGCCATGGGCCGCAGAATCTCAAGAAGCCTGCTCAGTCCCTCCGCTGTGGCCTGCTGTGAGTCGGCCATTGCTTGGAGCCTGCCACCCATGGTGAGGATCCCCTGCCCCAGGCTTTCCACTGCAGACGCCACCCTTGCAGTGTTGCCATTGGAAGCACGCATGACAGGCAATAGCTGGTCCGCCTGAAAGCCTTGGACTCCTCCCAGCAGCCTCACAGTTGGTCCAGTGTGGCCATCAGCCCCTCCTGCATTCCCTGGCTCTGTTGCTGCATCTCCAGCAGCTGGGGGAGAAGTGATCTCAGAGGTCCAGCATGTAGCCTGGGGCCAGCTGTGTACTCGCCTCCAGCAAGCCCCCGCATGCCAGAGGCCTCAGACATTTCCTCCTCCACCCGATGTACAGCAGCAGATGTGTCGTGCTCACCAGAGAGTGACCCAGAAGCCTCACCACTAACTGGACCCACCAACGTGTCAGTTTCTGCGATGGTGATTTGTGAGGTAAAAGCTGACGGATAAACGGTGCCACCCTCGGAGGTCCCTTCACCCATATCCTCCGAGGACTCGTCCGAGCTATCATTCCCAGGATGGATGGGAGCTGTAGCTGGGGCTTGCGGTCCAGAAGTCCCTGGGGCATCAGGATCTGTCCCTGAAACACAGGACACAAGGTTAAGTGCAAGGGAGGGAGAGGAATCCGGGATGCCAAACACATGAATCACATGGCTCCCTTGAACATGGAACACTGAACCCAGACAATTACATCACAGGGACAGGCCCTTCGGACATCCAACCCTGTAGCGACCAGGCTGCCCATCGGATTTGTTTGCCCCCATATGCCTCTGTTCCCATCCCATTCAGATAGCTGTAGAGATGCCCCTTAAATGTCCCTGTAGTTTCCGCTTCCACGACCTCCCCGGGCAGTGAGTTCCAGGCACCCACTATCCTCTCAATGCAAATAAAATGCCTCATATATCTCCTTTACACCTTGCCCCTTGCACCCAAAACTCGTGCCCCCAAGAAGTTGCCTCAAAGTGAGTGTAGGAATGACAGGTGCTCACGTCTGGATGGCAGACCGACCATGCTGTTGCTGACAGTCTCCCCTTCTCTGGTGAGCTCCAGCGCCCGCTCCTCGGACGGGGTGAGGACCCGGAGGTCTGGCTCACCACCCCCTGTCTTTGCCCTCTCACGAGTGTTGTGCTCGGTCTTCTTCTGTGGAGACAGAAGGAACCATGAAATAAATGGTGGCGTGACTCATGCAGAGAATCAGGTGGTGATCCTTAGATGGCAAACACAGTGGGGCTCATTGGGGGGAAAGGGAGGAGGTGCTTGGTGGTCAGGAGCTGGAAGCATGCAGGGTGCTGGGAATAGGAGGATCTGGGGGAGATGTGGGGGAGCATGCTGAATGGGGTTCAGCACTCACCTTTACTGCACAGATGAGGTCACTGATTTTTTTCCGGCACTGCCTCCCGGTTCGGGGGGCCAGTGCCCTGGCACTGACCGAGGCGGTGACTGCCTCCCAGGCCGCATGGCCATCAGCCCCCCTGGGTCTGCGTCCTCCTGGGAGGAAGAGGGTGGCCCGCCTCGCCTCAACTGCATCCAGCAGCCTCCCCTAGTCATCCTCAGAAAATCGGGAGGTTGGTCGTGCGCACATTGTCCTGCACTGCCTGCCTGTCCATTCTGGAGTTTCTTATGGAGCTGCCCTTCATTAGGGCAGGTCAGCTGCAGGCAGTTTGACCGAGCATTCCAGCAAGTTCCATGCAGTTTGCTTGTTAGCATTGAGGGGAAGGCAAGTGAGCACTTGCAGGTGTGCTGCTGGGGAGGGGGGGCGGTGGGGGTGGGGGTGGGGGGCAGTGGTGGTGGTGGTGGATGAGTGCCTCAATGGTTAGCGACAGGGGAGACAGAGGGGGGTGTCACACAGCCATTGGAGTGTAAGTGGGATGGGGCCTTGTGCGGGATATTCCGGCCCGGTAGTGATGTGACGGGCACGCTTTTTCGATGTTTTTTCAAACTGCGCATGCGCGGTTCAGAGCTCCGATCGTTCTGGCAGCGCTAAGCCCCGCCCACAGCGCGGATCGGACTGGAGATGGCTGAGAGCGTATGGGGGCGCCTGAAAGCGGATTTCTAAGTCGGATCTGTACTACGCCCAGATTCGGCACTTAGAATGAAAATGGTAAAATCGGGCCCTATGAATATGACTCTTGGACCCTCCACTTCCTTCAATGGTCTATAATTCAGAAAGGGAATTACATTTAACTAATGGCACAGAACTCAGCCATTCAGCCTAACTGGACTGTGTTCGTCATCATCCTCCACATGAACCTCCTTCACCTTACTTCATCATTTCTCTTCATGTACTTATCTAGACTCTTTAATATAACTATGCCTTTTAACTCCACTATTCCTTGTGGCAGCAGGTTCTAGAATCTAAACATTCTTCGAGTAAAGCAGTTTAATATCCTATTGGATTTATTAGTGACTATCATATATTTATGGGTCCTAGTTTTGGCCTCTCGCACAAGTGGAAACATCTCTACATCTACCCAATCAAACCATTTCATAATTTTAGAGCACTCGATCAGCTCATCCTTCAATCTTCTCTTTGCTAGAAAGACAACCAGCCAATTCAGCCTCTGGCAATGCACTAGTTAACATCCTCCCCTAATTATAATGCTGTCACAGAATCATAGAAATGTATAGTCAAGAAGAGGACCATCCAGCCTGTACCTGCTTCCTATTTGGCCATCCATTTAGGCCTGTTGCCCTGAATCTTCTTCCAGCTGTTCAGTAGATGATGGATTTACATAAATTCTCTCTGTACATTATTTTAATGGAGTTGTTAACCTGTTCATTTTAAAAGGGTTAATGACTTAAATTAAAAGAGTTCATTCAGAACATTATACAAACCCTTTAAGCAGTGTGCCACAGGAGAATATTTAGACCATCAAGCAGGAACTCCTCGTGTCTGCGTGGGTTTCCTCTGGGTGCTCCGGTTTCCTCCCACAGTCCAAAGATGTGCGGGTTAGGTTGATTGGCCAGGTTAAAAAAAAATTGCCCCTTAGAGTCCTGGGATGCGTAGGTTAGAGGGATTAGCGGGTAAAATATGTGGGGGTAGGGCCTGGGTGGGATTGTGGTCGGTGCAGACTCGATGGGCCGAATGGCCTCCTTCTGCACTGTAGGGTTTCTATGATTTCTATGATTTCTATAACTCTACTTTGTAACTGGAGTTCAGAAGTTGATTTTAATCAATATGAATAATTCAATTTTATTGCACATTTAAAACATGTCAAAGTACTTCAGATCAGAAATTGCCTTGCAGTTGTATGTGACTGGGCGGCACGGTAGCACAGTGGTTAGCACTGCTGCTTCACAGCTCCAGGGTCCTGGGTTCGATTCCCGGCTTGGGTCACTGTCTGTGTGGAGTTTGCACATTCTCCTCGTGTCTGCGTGGGTTTCCTCCGGGTGCTCCGGTTTCCTCCCACAGTCCAAAGATGTGCGGGTTAGGTTGATTGGCCATGCTAAAATTGCCCCTTAGTGTCCTGGGATGTATAGATTAGAGGGATTAGCGGGAAAATATGTCGGGATATGGGGGTAGGGCCTGGGTGGGATTGTGGTCGGTGCAGACTCGATGGGCTGAATGGCCTCTTTCTGTACTGTAGGGTTTCTATGACTGCCATGTGAATGCTGCTAGGAATGCCCATGATTGGTTTTTCACAAAGTCTTAACGACTATATTGTTTTTGAATCACTTACTTATGTTTATGCATTTTAGTAAGAGTTTTAACAACACCAGGTTAAAGTCCAACAGGTTTATTTGGTCGCAAATACCATTAGCTTTCGGAGCGCTGCTCCTTCGTCAGATAGAGTGGAAATCGGAGCAGTGCTCCAAAAGCTAATGGTATTTGCTACCAAATAAACCTGTTGGACTTTAACCTGGTGTTGTTAAAACTCTTATTGTGTTCACCCCAGTCCAACGCCGGCATCTCCATATCATGAATGCCATTGAATGCCATGGGATGATGGTTAGATTCCCTCTTGTTGGAGATTTTCATTGTTCGGCACTTATGTGGAATGAATGGTACTTGCCACTTGGTGGTCCAAGCCTAGATATTGTCCAGGATTTGGACATTGCTGGAGTCACATGCAGGCCAGACCAAGTAAGGATGGCATATTTCCTTCCCTGAAGTATATTAGTGAACAAGATGGGTTTTTCTTTTGCAACAATCGATGAAAGTTTCAATAGCAGACAGGGTGGGGAAGAAATCAGCAGGTGTCCAAATATCAGTTTTATGCCGGCTTTAAATTCCGTAGAACCATAGAATCTCTACAGTACAGAAAGAGGCCATTCAACCCATCAAGTCTGCACTGACCGACCGAAAGGGCATCCCACCCAGGCAGGCCCTCCCCTTAGCTCTATCCCCGTAATCACGCACATTTACCATGGCCAGTCCACTTAACCTGCAGCACCCGGAGGAAACCCACATAGACACGGGAAAAACATGTAAACTCCACACAGACAGATTCCTGTGGAATCTTCTGCTCTGCCCTCCAGGGCGAATCAAGAAACTTGTGAAGGCCGGCATGTAACTGATTTGCAGTCTGTTAATGGGATACAGATGAAAGCCTGATCTGAATCTTTCACCCACGCCCAACTGTCTGCAATGCCAGCGGGAAAACATGCTAGTCCAGAACAATGTAGCGTGCAGAGCTGTGACTCACCTGAACAATGCCTGGAGCAGCTTTCAGAGTTTGGGATGAAGGCCTTCAGCAACCTTGGTTCCCTGGAAGACCACAGCAGCATGTGGGCATCCACAGGTGGATCTTTTGAATTCACTGCCATCGAGGAGGTCCATCTTTCAGCCTCATGTTCCTGGAATTCCATCTACTTTTTTAGGAGGTCCATCTTCTTTCTTCAATGATGATGGGCACCTTTTCAATATGGCACCCAGATATGATGGTGGGACCCACGCCATCATGCCTGCCATGCCATGGAATATGGTGTCAAATCCCTGAGTGCATAATTGATGGGAGGTATAATATGGTTTCCTCCTGGCTTCTGCAGCGGGCAACACTCGTTCCCATCCCCGACACAGGATCTAGTCTCAGGTGGGAGGATTCCACTCTAGCTTTCAGTTCCACAATATCAATTGAATTTTAAATTCCACCAGCTGACATGGTGCGATTTGAACCCATGGTCCCAGAGTATTAGCCTGTGCTTCTGTATTAGTAGTCCAGAAACATGATCATTATGCCATCATCTCCTGCAAGCAACCCAGGAGAAAAATCATGTTGGCATTAAATAAAATGTTTTCTTTCCCTAATTTCTTCACACATTTTAATTTATTAATTATAAAAATATCAGGGATATTGTTCTTAGTATAGGGATTTAGAGGTGAGGGTTTTGTGATGAAATCTCCAGGAATATGTTCAGCCAGAGTTGGCAAATCTTTGTGGACTACAGTTAACTGCTATGTAGTCTGGCACAGAAAATGGGTGTTGCCGGCCACCAGCCTTAGCAAAGAAGATAAATTTACTTTGAGGTTGCCACTAGCTGTGCAAGATGTCTGTGTTGAAAACCATGAACTTACCTCAATATAACAGCAGATTCAGAGGAGCAGAGCAAACAGGTTTGTTATTGCTTTCTGTGGTCAGCCTTAACTCAGTGGTTGAAATCTGGTCTTTGAGTCAGAAGGGCTTGGGCTCATTCTCCATTCCATAAAATCTAGGCTGACACTTTCAGTGCTGAGCTGGTGCTGCACTGTTTCAGATACTGTTTTTCAGATGGGGAGTTAAACTCTCTCTGGTGGACCTAAAAAATTCAGTTGAAGGACAGGAGAGTTCTTCACAGTATACTGGACTATACAAATCCCTCAATAAAATCACGTATCATCGGTTTTCCTTCGTTATTGAAGATAGTCATTTCATGCGTGCCCAGAGTCATCTGTTGTAACTTCCAATGTGGCTGTTTGTATCTCTGACTGTACGGCTTTGCACATACCAGCAAGAATAAATTGTCCTATTTTGCTGGAACTTTCTAGTCCTTCTAGCTTCCCTTTTGTTCATTGCTACCAGTATTCTTTGCTGATTGAAGGAAACAATACCACTACTTGAAATTACTCCTTAGGTAATTTCTTATGCATTTTTCCACCAATCTGGTGGTTAATGCCACATTTTCTAACATTAGCCTTGAAGGAGTTCTTGAATCTTAATCTCAGCCTACCTTGCAGGCAGTGTCCAAGTTTAACTTGTAAATACATGACTGCCTTAGGGATTTTATCACCAGTCATATGTACTGATTGTCTACTCCATTTGACCTTGGCTCCGATGATAACTGCTTCATTTCCAGATATTTCCACTCTATCTAGTACCTCAGTGTTGAGCACTTTTTCCTCTTATTTGATATTCCAAATGCATCTCAATGTGAAAACTTTCCAACTGCTTAATTATCAAAAATAGGTAGTCCATGGTGTATGTACCTCTATGCCATCATAATGTAAAGATGCCCAGCAGAGCAAGGGTTAAATTGGGACTGGAGAATAGCATCACCCGTGGTGTGATGTATAGAGTCACATGGTAATAGACTGGTAGAACACTGAAGAAAGAACCAGCCTGCATGGAAGCAGCACCATGCATGACAATATCCAGGATCTGTAAATAGTTAAAGGTTCATGTTTAAATAAACAAGTCTCAAGATCTTCTCACTAAAGTGAACTGGTGCGACGACAATAATCTCTCTCTCAATGTGAACAAAGCGAAGGAGATAGTCATTGACTTCAGGAAGCACAGTGGAGGGCATGCCCCTGTCTACATCAATGGGGACGAAGTGGAAATGGTCGAGAGCTTCATGTTTCTAGGTGTCCAGATCACCAACAATCTGTCCTGGCCCCTCCACGTGGATGCTATAGTTAAGAAAGCCCACCAACGCCTCGACTTTCTCAGGAGGCTAAGGAAATTTGGCATATTTGCGACAACTCTCACCAACTTTTATGGATGCACCACAGAAAACATTCTTTCTGGTTGTATCACAGCTTAGTATGCACTCCTGCTCTGTCCAAGACCGTAAGAAACTACAAAGGGTTGTGAATGAAGCCCAGTCCATCACTCAAAAAGCCTCCCATCCAAATACATTGTTGACACTTCCTGCTGCCTCGGAAAAGCAGCCAGCATAATCAAGGACCCTACGCACCCAAACAAACTCTCTTCCACCATCTCCCATCAGGAAAAAGAAATAAAAGTCTAAAAACACATACCAATCGATTCAAGAACAGCTTCTCCCCTGCTGCCATCAGACTTTTGAACAGACCTACCTCGTATTAAGTCGGTCTTTTTCCTCTACATCCTAGCTATGACTGTAATACAACATAAAGATGGCAACCCTCGATAACAAAAGAGATTCTGAGCTTAGTGAACAAGAAGAAGGAGGTATACATAAATTTCAGGAAATTGAAAATGGATAAGGCTCTTGAGGAATACAAGGATAGCAGGAACGAGCTTAAACAGGGACTTAGGAGGGCTAAAAGAGGCCATGAAATGTCCTTGGCAGGCAGGATTAAGGAGAATCCTAAGGCTTTTTATGCGTATATAAGGAGGAAGAGGATAGCTAAGGAAAGGTTCGGTCCACCCAAGGATAGTGGAGAGAATTTGTGTGTGGAGCCAGATGAGGTGGGTGAGGTCCTTCACGAGTACTTTGCATCAGTATTCACAAAGGAGAAGGATGTGGTGGATGGGAAGTGTAGAAAGGAGGATGTTGACATTCTGGGACATGTTGAGATAAAAAGGGAGGAGGTATTGGATGTTTTGAAAAACATTAAGGTGGACAAGTCCTCAGGGCCAGATAGGGCCTATCCCAGAATACTGAGAGAGGC
The DNA here is from genome assembly GCF_964213995.1 of Mustelus asterias. Classification (NCBI taxonomy): domain Eukaryota; kingdom Metazoa; phylum Chordata; class Chondrichthyes; order Carcharhiniformes; family Triakidae; genus Mustelus; species Mustelus asterias. Next base: position 74,250,754 of record NC_135816.1, on the reverse strand, counting down.
AAGGGAAGAAATTGCTGAGGTCTTGGCCAAAATGTTTGTATCCTCTTTAGCCATGGGCGAGGTACCAGAGGATTTTGGAGAGTAGCTAACATTGTTCCTCTGTTTAAGAAGGGTAGAAGAAACTATCCGGGAAATTACAGGCCTGTGAGCCTTATATCAGTGGTGAGGAAATTATTGGAGAAGATTTTTAGGGACAGGATGTACTCACATCTGGAAGGGAATAGGGCTTATTAGGCAGCATGGTTTTGTGAAGGGGAGGTCATGTCTCACAAACTTGATTAAATTCTTTGAGGAAGTGACAAAAGAAATTGACCTGGGCAGGGCAGTGGATGTTGCATACATGGACTCTAGTAAAGCCTTTGATAACGTTCCTCATGGCAGGCTGATACAGAAGGTGAAGTCATATGGGATCCAAGGTGAGTTGATAATATGGATACAAAATTGGCTTGGGTACAGAAAGCAGACAGTAGCAGTGGAAGGGTACTTTTCTAACTGGAGGTCTGTGACAAGCAGTGTTCCACAAGGATCAGTGGTGGGCCTCTGTTGTTTGTAATATATATAAATGATTTGGAGGAAAATGTAGGTGGTCTGATTAGTAAGTTTGCAGATGATATAAAAATTGGGGGAGTAGAGGATAGTAAGGAGGATTGTCAGAACATATAACAGGATATAAATCGGCTGGAGACCTGGGCCAAAAGATGGCAGATGGAATTTAAGCCTAATCCAGACAAATGTGAGGTAATGTGATTTGGAAGGTGTACTGCAGAAGGAAAGACTACAGTAAATGGTACAGCCCTTGGAAATATTAGTAAACAGAGGGATCTAGGCGTGCAGATCCACAGTTCCCTGAAGGTGGCAACTCAGGTGGACAAGGTGGCCAAGAAGGAGTATGACATGCTGGCCTTCATCAGTTGGGGCATTGAGTATAGGAATTGGAAAATCATGTTGCAGCTGTATAACATGGTTCGGCCATGTGTACAATTCTGGTCACCACACGACTGGAAGGATGTTGATGAATCGGGAAAGGTGCAGAAGAGATTTACCAGGATGTTGCCTGGTTTGGAGGATATGGACTATGAAGAGAGATTGAACAAACTTCGATTGTTTTCATTGGACTGACTGAGGATGAGGGGGTACCTGATAAAGGTTTACAAGATGATGACAGGCTTGGATAGAGTGGATAGTCAGAGTCTCTTTCCTAGGGTTGAAGGTTTAATTACTCGGGTTGAAAGAGAGAGGGAGAAAGTTTAAAAGAGATGTAAGGGGCAAGTTTTTCACACAGAGGGTGGTGAATTCCTGGAACGCGCTGCTGGATGAGGTGGTGGAAGCAGATTCTATAACAATGTTCAAGAGGCATCTGGATAGATACATGAATAGACAGGGAATAGAGGGACATGGACCACGTAGAGACAATAAAATATTAGAGAGGCATCTGTGTCGGTACAGATTTGGTGAGCCAAAGGGCCTGTTTCTGTGCTGTACTGTTCTTTGTTCTACTACATTCTGCACTCCTTTCCTTCTCTACGTGTTTTGCTTTGTCTGTATAGCTTACAAGAAACAATACTTTTCATTATATACTAATACATGTGACAATAATAAATCAAATCAAATCAAAACCATCAAATGAAACCATAAAGCAACATCTTGCCCTCAGTAATGCAACAATCACATTTCACAGGCATATAGGAAGGTAAGCATTACCATAGCTTCGTACACAGCAGTCTATGGTAAGTTTGAAACCACGTTTTCTCCACAGATTCTTGCATAAATGGCCAAATGCTAAATTTGCTCTGGCAATTCTATTTACCACTTTGCTGTCAATGCAGGCATTTCTGGAGATTGTGTTTCTGAGATAGGTGAAGTTTTCTATTGTCTTCAGGATTGTGTTAGTGATAGATATAGTAGGTGGGGTACAGTCAGAATCTGGTGATAATTGGTGGAATATCTCTATCTTCCATAAGCTTATGGTTAGCCCTCGTCATCAGCCACTTTTGAAAAACATCCATGGTCCTCTCAAAGCCATGCTCACGCTGTGATGTGAAGGCACAATCATCAACAAACATCAATTCCTGCGTCATCATCTCTCATCATACCTTAGTGGATTACTTCAGTTACCTCAGATTGAAGAACCATCACTTAAACGAATTATTTGGTTATTATCACATTGCTTTTTGTGGGACCTTGTCATGTGCAAGGTAGCTGAACATTTCCTATATTACAATAGTGACTACACTCCAAGAGTACTTCATTGAAGCGCCGTGACATCTTGAAATCATAGAAACATTAAAAATAAGAGCAGGAGCAGGCCATTCAGTCCTTCGAGCCTGTGTGACCATTCATTATGTTCATGGCTGATCATCTAACTCAATAGCCTGATCCCAAAATATCTTTTGATCCCTTTTGCCCAAGAGCATCTTTAACCCCTTCTTGAAAACCTACAATGTTTTGGCTTCAACTGCTTTCTGTGGTAATAAATCCCACAAGCTTACCACTTTCTGAGTGAAGAAATTTCTCTTCATCTCAGCCCTAAAAGGTTTACCCTGTATTTTTAGACTATGAGCCTGGTTCTGGACTCCCCCAGGAACATCCTTCCTGCATCTACACTGTCTAGTCCTGCTAGAATTTTATAGGTTTCTATGAGATTATGAAAAGCACTATAGAAATGCAAGTCTTTCTTTCGCAACAGACGTCACACTCCAAACATCAAACTTGTCAAACAAATATAATCTTACTACTGACATCCAAAATACACACCAGTGACAGATAAGAAGCACAGAATAAAATCATACTGTATAGCAGACAAGTGTTTGTCAGAGCTTCTACATTATGAAGTAAAAATAGGTCCCTGGATTCTCATAAATGCCTCACTGTGCCATTTATATCATGTTGTCAAGGAGAGATTGGTGCCTTGTAAATCTGGTGGGTCCAATGTATCGTGTTTTAAAGGACAGAAGCAGGGGAAGCTCTTATTTTTTATGGCTGGGAAGTCAGATTGGGAAATATTTTTAAACTCTGCAGCAAAATTTAATCAAGTGTATAGATTGGAGATGTTAACTGTTCTGTTCTCTCCACCAATGCTGCCTGATCAGCGGAGCATTTATTTTTGCTTCAATTTCCAGCAACTTCTGTTTGTTTTGGAAATTAAGAATTAATTTTCTGAAGAACAAAAGAGCATGAATTCCTTATTAGACTGAAGTCAGCGGCCTTGTTTTCCATTCAGTTAAAGAAGGGCTTGGCAGTTGACACTGAGCTGATTTCTTATGCTTCTTTCAAAGATTAACCTTGCTGCAGGGTCTCTTTCTGTTACAAAGCATGCATGGAAATCCAGGCAGTGCAAAATAAACTTGGTACCCATGAAAAAGTGAGAGCAACAACTGAAAAGTAGATTCTGCAGCATTCAGTCAATAGGTTTGCCAAATTAGCAAACATGTCAAAGGAAATCCTAGTTGCACTCAAATATTCAAATTTCAAATGTAAATATGAAAGATGATAAACTTAGACCAAGTCTGACTGTTATTATGGAGTAACTTGGCCAGGAAATTCCAGAGTCTGCAAATGCGCAGTTAAACACAGAAATCAGGAAGTTGCTGGCTTAGTTGTCCTGCCCCTCTGCAAGCTTTCTTCCAACACTGCCCGACTAAGAAACTCAGCATTAAATCACTTGAAGGATGTGAAGTTGCAGTACTTGTCCAGTCTAAGCATACCAGAAAAAGTTATGGGATGTGCATTCAAGTGTAAGTGAATTTTTAACAGCATAACAAATCTTAATTACTGGCAAACAAGTTCTCTGACACTGACGATTTATTATTACGTGTGGAGTTTATTCCTTCAGTTTGAATTATTGGAACTGTTTTAAAAATTAGAAATTAAAATAATTTAATTTCATTTCTTTCTTTCTGTCTCTTACTTTCATTCCATTATTCTGTCCCTCCCTTTATTGTGCTTTCTGTACATGATTTTACATTGAATTAAATGGGGCAGCACGGTAGCACAGTGGTTAGCACTGCTGCTTCACAGCTCCAGGGACCTGGGTTTGATTCCCGGCTTGGGTCACTGTCTGTGTGGAGTTTGCACATTCTCCTCGTGTCTGTGTGGGCTTCCTCCGGGTGCTCCGGTTTCCTCCCACAGTTCAAAGATGTGCAGGTTAGGTTGATTGGCCATGCTTAAAAATTGCCCTTAGTGTCCTGAGATGTGTAGGTTAGAGGGATTAGTGGGTAAATATGTAGGGATATGGGGGTAGGGCCTGGGTGGGATTGTGGTCGGTGCAGACTCGATGGGCCGAATGGCCTCTTTCTGTACTGTAGGATTTCTATGATAAATATTCTAATTTTGTCTTTTTAAAAAAATTTTTTACTCCATTTTTAAAGTTGCAAAGCCAATCCTCAGAGTGGACAGGACAGACCCGAATCCATTCCTTGTTTGCTCCAAAAACCAATTTTATTGAATCCAATTCATGATCCCCACAAGAAAGACAAACAAGATCCAAGCTGACAAGATAAGGTATTGCACCCCATCTTGGGCTTAATCCACGCTTGACCTTAGCCAAGAGGTCGAGAAGCGATTCATATAGTCATAGAGGTTGACAGTATGGAAACAGGCCCTTCGGCCCAACTTGTCCATGCCACCCTTTTTTTTAAACCCCTAAGCTAATCCCAATTGCCCACATTTGGCCCATATCCCTCTATACCTATCTTATCCATGTAACTATGTAAATGCTTTTTAAAAGACAAAATATTTCCCGCTTCTACTACTACCTCTGGCAGCTTATTCCAGACTCTCACCACCCTCTGTGTGAAAAAATTGCCCCTCTGGACACTTTTGTATCTCTCCCCTCTCACCTTCAACCTATGCCCTCTAGGTTTAGATTCCCCTACCTTTGGGAAAAGATATTGACTATCTACCTTATCTATGCCCCTCATTATTTTATAGACCTCTATAAGGTCACCCCTCAGTCTCCTACGCTCCAGAGAAAAAAGTCCCAGTCTATCTAGCCTCTCCTTATAACTCAAACCATCAAGTCCAAATAGCATCCTAGTAAATCTTTTCTGCACTCTTTCTGGTTTAATAATATCCTTTCTATAATAGGGTGACCAGAACTGCACACAGTATTCCAAGTGTGGCCTTACCAATGCCTTGTACAACTTCAACAAGACATCCCAACTCCTGTATTCAATGTTCTGATTGATGAAACCAAGCATGCCGAATGCCTTCTTCACCACTCTGTCCACCTGTGGCTCCACTTTCAAGGAGCTATGAACATGTACCCCTATATCTCTTTGTTCTGTAACTCTCCCCAACGCCCTAACATTAACTGAGTAAGTCCTGCCCTGGTTCAATCTACCAAAATGCATCACCTCGCGATTCTTCATGGAGGTCACAGGACAAGTTATGCGTTAGGAGGGGAGGGAAGGTGTCAAAGCCATGGATGATTGGGATGCATTGGGGGGAGGGGGGACAACAACTGACTGGTCAATCAGGGATTATAGCAATGCTGGGTTGGCTGCTGATGAGGGAAGGGGCAGTGTGCTCAGAGACATTAGTGGGGAGAGGTCAGAGGATGGAGAGGGGGTGGGAGTGAATGGGATGTGCAAATCAGAGGCTTGGGGAGGGAAAAGGAGGTGTGGGAAATGGTGGTTTTGAAGTCCTGAGGAGAGATATTCAAGGGCTTTTAGGTCAGGGGGTTAGGAAGCTTTGTTTTAAAGGTCAGGAGGTGGCAATCGCAGGTGTCCTGCTGGGGGTATATTAAGGTAGGTCTAAAGGCATTCACCTCCTGTATCCACCAAGCCCTCACCTGGATGTAGCTGGTTTCCAAGGTTTAGGAAATGCAGCCGATCAGAGTTAAAGTTGAAAAACTGAACGAAAAGAGGTTTGCCGCCACATTATCATATTTAAAGTTCCAACCCACCTCTTCACAGTGGGTTGGTCACCGGTCCACTTTCCTACTCCATTAAAACTGGAAATGGGTGGTTTGGAGGTGGATTTAGGAGAGTAGACTGATTTTTAAGAATGTAAATCTCCATCTGACACAAAATGGCCTTTCAGTAAAAATTAGAACCTCCCTGCAGGTCTCAGTGAGGATTCTTCAATCCTGAGATGAGCATCTGGCCTCATATGCATGCCATCTGTTAGACTGCCTAATTTCACCTTTTTAACATCACTCAATTTCGCCCCGTCTCTCAACTGCTGCTGTCTTCATTACCTCTAAATTCAACTACACCAATGCACTCTTGGCTGGTTTTCCACATTCCACCTTTCAGAAACTTGTCATCCAAAATTTTGCTGCTTGTGTCTTAACTCACAGCAAGTCCTGTTCCTCTATCAGCCCTGTGCTTGCTGATCTGCATTGGCTCCTGGTCAAGCAACACCTTGATTTTATGATTCCCATCCTTGTTTTCAAATCGCTCCAAGGCCTTGTCCCTCCCTAACTCGGTAATCTCCTCCAACTCCAAAAACTCTCCCAGGATAGCTCAGCTTCTCTAATGTTGGAGTCTTGTGCATTTGCTCTGCCATTGGTGACTGCACCTTCCTTGCCTGGGCACTAGAGCTCTTGAATTCCCTCTCTACACCTCTCCACCTTGCTTGCGTCCTTTAAGAGATTTTCTAAAACATTACTCTTTGACCAAGCTTTTAGTCATCTGATCTAAGATCTCCTTGTGTGGCTCAGTGTCGTACATTGTTTTATGATGCTCCTGCAAAGCGCCTTTGGGTATTTCATTCCGTTAAAGCCTATATATAAATATAAGATTTTGTTTTTGATTGGTGAAGAGCTGTGTTGTTATTGCCCTATTCACACAGGTTCCAGAGCTCCATACATAAACACCGTGCTGAAACAAATCTCTAATACCACAAGTTGGTCCATGGAAAGTCTGTGGATAGCTGTAACATAATGAATAGTGAACTCCATTTCTTTGCCACTGACCACAAAAATCCATGCTGTTGTGATTTATGCAGCCCTAAAACCCTAGAAGATATTTGCCAATGGAAATGAAAAAGACGAAAAATAAGCATGAGATAACAAAGGGGGGTCATTTTCACTTATTCGTCCATTGGAGTACCCAGTACATCAAATATTCATCTATTCATCCTCCTCATAAGTTTGAAAAAATATTCAAAATTAACATGTTAAAAAAGAACAAAGCAAAATTACATTATTGCAACATATTCCCTGCTCCTGGCTGTCACCTCAACGGTAAATCTGAGTATATCCTCCACTCAGCACCCTCAACACCAGCCCTACAAAGCTGACACTCCACTAAACGTACAGAGCTGTGATAAGTGATTGGAGCTGGAACTGAAGTCATTCCCTTTCAAAGCCTTGTTTCCCTCTTTAAAAGTGGCGGCATATTCCTCAACTTCTCAATTTTAGTACAATCCAATTTTCCATAAATAATCCCACAGCAATCTTGAGATATGATGAACTTATTTGCATACTCTCAAACTACAAGAAGAGAGTCACAACATTGTCTCCTTCACGTTCATACAGTAAAAGAGGGATAGAGAAAAGAAAGATTTACAGTGCGGAGACCACAGAGAAAATAAATATTGTTTCACTTAGTTGTAGAGTCCAACAAGGCATTCTTTCACAGTGGTCAGTGAGCTGAAAAACCAAACTTGTTGAATTCATTTTTCTGGTGGTGTTGACTTGACACAGTGAGATAGGCACACAGAGCTGAATCGGTCTTGTAGGTGATGGTACAGATTTCCAGCAGAAGCAATGTAGTTGGAGCCAGATGTCCAACCTAAAACAGAGTTCCTTGTCTGTGAGGCTGCTAGTCAGATGGTAAAAAAGCAGATGGAGACTGCAATTTAGCAAGGCAATATGACTAGTTCCACTAGCGAGAGGCCTATGTCACATGACTCCAACCTCTCCACACGATCTTTGAAGGATGTCTTTTCCTTGTCTGGGTCCCAGAGATTGTCAAATGTCTCAACCAAGATTGGAAAGGAAAATTGTGGGGCCCTTTGTCTTAGCAGACGAGCTGACTCCTGTTGGCCAGGTTATGAAATACAGATGGCCTTGTTGAGCGTTCTCTGAATTTGATCTGTGCAGCCCACAGGGATTGTTAGTGGTTCTTCAGGGATAATGATCTGCAAGTTTCGCTGATACTGTCAGGTAGCTTCTTTTGTTCAGGGTCACCGACAGGCATAGATTCAGCCATTTCAGATCATTATGCAGTTTGACCATAAGACCATGCAACATAGGAGCAGAATTAGGCCATTCGGTCCATCAGGTCTGCTCCGCCATTCAATCATGGCTGATATGATTCTCATCCCCATTCTCCTGACTTCTCTCCGTAACCCTTGATCCCCTTATTGATCAAGAAGCTATCTATCTGTCTTAAATACACTCAATGACCTGGCCTCCACAGCCCTCCATGGCAATGAATTTCACAGGTTCACCACCCTCTGGCTGAAGAAATTCCTCCTTCCTCTCAGTTTTAAAGGAGCGTCCCCTCACTCTGAGGCTGTGCCCTCGGATCCTAGTCACTCCTACTAGTGAAAATATCCTCTCCACGTCCACTCTATCCAGGCCTCTCAGTATTCGGAAAGTTTCAATTAGATCACCCCATCATCCTTCTAAACTCCATCGAGTATATGGTCCCAGAGGCCGGAGTCAAAGCCCCGCCGCCGACACTTTGTTCGTCACTCATTCATTCCTGCTCCGATTTTTTTAAAGTTTATTTATTAATAATGTGCTGGTTACTCTAAGTTGCAATTAGTTACTAAACCAATGATGCGGTAGTTTGAGTTAATAAATGTGGTAGTTAATGAGAGTTAACTAATGATGTGGTAGTTAATGAGAGTTAACTAATGATGTGGTAGTTAATGAGAGTTAACTAATGATGACTGATTTAACTGTTGAATGAAAAGTTTTGAGATAGCAATGAGAATTTCTCTTTATATTTTAGTTTGAAATACTATATCGGGTGAGGTCGTAATCCCTTACAGATCATTTAAGAATGTAGAATTGGACTTACTTTAAGCAGAAATTTTGCAAATCTTTAATCCTTTTTAGAATTAGGTAAAAATTGCATTTTAAGGCCATTTTTATCATTGTGTTGTGTTAATAATAATGATCAATGTTTGGGAGCACTGAGGTATATATCAATGCTTAACTTTATAGGGAGCATTATATTCAAGCCTGTCCCAATTCTTTGATCACTCAACATCACTACATGTATTTTCCAGAAGAGGTCATCACACAATGGCAAGGAGTGCAAAATCTGGGCCATTTTTATTCTCTGCCCTCTCATGTAGGAAACTGAAGGTCAATTGTATCTCTCTGACTGCCACCATGGCTTACGTCAGTTAATATGACACAGGTGAGGGATCAGATCCTTGTCCTACTCACGGTACAAAGATATATGAAGATTACCTTTTTTTTGGGTATGGTATATGCAATCTTGGTATACACATGAGCGACCTGATATGGGAATACACACCACAAGTTAGAATTACAAACTATGTGTGAAAAGAATAAAAGTGGATTCCATTCTCAAAAGGTAGTTGTAAAGGGAAAAGTGCAATGTAGGTTAAATGACCTTGGGCAAGAATTTTAGGATAGTGGGTTTCTCATCCCACCATCTGAAGAGTTTGGTATCACATCCCCATCGACACGGTCTGCCCCGCAGCCATTTGAGTATGAATTCATCGCAGGTAGGACTTCCACTCCTCACTCGGGTGGAAGTCTCAACTCAGAGAGCTTCCAGACAATCTGCTTGACTGGTAGCACTCTAGTTCCCTGCAGAAGCTGCAGGACTAGAAATGGAGGTTGTCTCTGGAGCCTTAGTCCTGGGAGTCTGTCAAGCGGTCAATTTTGGGGTTGTTGGGGTTGGGAGGATTGTGGAGACCTGAAGGTTTGACAATGGGGATTAGGGTGTTGGGGGAGAGGCTCGGAAGCAAGGGAGATTCGACAGTTACCGGAAAGTGAGGGGTGGAGTGCACCCAAAGTTAGAAGAGGGTTTCTGATGGAGGCACCCCGTCCCTTCCACACTCTCCCTTCCCCCAAGTCCTAAACTTGACTATGTTCAGGCTTCCTCCATACCTGGAACTTCCCCCATAGATAAAAATTGGGTCTTCATGGGAAACGGCCCATAAGTGGTCAATAATTGGCCTCTTAAGGGCCTCAATTGGACAAAGGTGAATGGCCCATCCAAGGCCTCGTTTGTCCCAGCGTAAAATTCCAGAGAGGTCGTAGGTGGGGGCAGGAACCCAGCTGAGAAATCTTACACTTACGCTTCTCCCTGCCCCCAAAATCCATTGGGGGAGAATGAAATTCAGACCTATGTATTATTTCCTACATTTTAATTTTGGTACATTTGTACCTTACCATCCTACCATACACCCATGTTAGTTCTATATAGTCATATAATTTAGATGAAAATATTTCAGCAGTTCCACTGATTTCTTACGCATCACTCTGACTTGAACTAAGTTGTCAACTGATATTGATCACTTCTTAATTGTGTGGAAGAAAAATTGAAGAGTGAGTCAGGATAGGCTATTTGCACACATTGTATGGCAACAGGCTCAGAGAGAACAGCAGCAGCTAGAGGCCAGTAGGGAGACTGCCTGCTCCCTTCTTGTCACTCAATGAATAGTTGGATGGGTGGAGAGAGGGCAGAATGCAGAAACTAATTGATGCTTCTGAAATCCATCCTCTGCTGCTGTCAACAAAGTAAGTGCAAAACCCAACAATTTACATAATTGCAAAGCACCATGTAACATATACTTAAAGTAAGTATTTAAAGGACTGCACAAATAACAAAGCAATAAAAAGAAGTTTACGTGTACAGCGTTACTATAGTTGGCAGTTAGAACAGACCAACCGCATACAACAATAGAGCACAAAATCATAAGAATATTTTTAGATCAGGCACTGAGCTAAACCTGTAAAATATATAATGTTAGCCTCTATTTACAAATCATCACTCCATCACATCATGACCTATTTGAAAAAAGTTACAAAATACAATGCATTTACCATTCTAGGTGTCCTCAATTACTCTGTTGACTAAGTGAATACATAGTTCACCCAAACTGATCTAGAAGGCCCGAGGTTCAATCCTTAAACTAATTAATTGAATTCTTAGGCAAGTGATGAAAACATGGCTTGGATTCCCACTCCTGATTGATATCTTAGAATCCCTGCTTTAAGTAAAAATGGAACCCAGTTCAGTTCTGATAGCCTAACTGTACAAGCCATATAAATTCTGGTACTATAAGAGCAGAACAGAGGCTGAGTTTTCTGTGACTCACCTCCTGAATCCCCAAAGCCTTTCCAACATTTACAAGGCACAAGTCGGGAAAGTGATAGAATACTCTTCCCTTGCTTGGATGTGTGCAGCTCCAATAACCCTCAAAGGCTCAACTCTGGGAAGAACAAAGAAGCCTGCCTCATCAGCACCCCATCCACAACCTTAAACATTTACACCCTCCATCTACAACATACTCTGCGGCAACTTGCCAAGTCTTCTTTGATAGGATCCCCCAAACCTAAAACATCCACCATCTAGAAGAACAAGGGAAGCAGATGGATGAGAAAACTGCCAACTTCCAAGTTCCCATCCAAGTCACATGCCATTCCGACTTGAAAACATGTCAGGCGGAATTTTCCCAAAAAATGTCAAAGTGTCACAACAGTGAGAAAACTGGGGTGAACCGCGCCAGTCTCTCAGGCGCGCTCCAGACCGCAATCATCCCATGCAGTCACTTTTTTGAAGAGTGGGGAGTTGTGCCCCCTAATCAGTGGCATGTTTCTCCCACCCCCCCACCCCAAAATGGGTCATCGGTATTGGGGCCCCCTGATAGGTCCCCCATCAGGACTCCCAACATGCCCCCCTTCATGATCCGCCCCTGCATGACTCCCCCCTTTGTAACTGCCCAACAGGCACTGCCTGGCCATGCCCCAATTGCCCAGGGACTGCAATGGCCTCCAATCCCCCTGAATGGCCATCTCCACTTTGATTGTGATGTCTCGCTATGGAGGTGGGAAACCCAGCCGGTCTCGCTATGGAGGTGGGAAGCCCGGGGGGGGGGGGGGGGGGGGTGGCATGCATGCCAAACTCGCTAATGATATTGAAATCCAGTCAATCTCATGCAATCAGCTTTGCAACCCTTCCAGGATGTGAAGCAGTTCGCGCCATTGGAAAGGGGCAGGGCACCAATTGGATTTTTAGCATCACACTCTAGTTTCCCGGCTTGCCATGCTATTTGCTGGGTATGGCAAGGTAAAATCACACCCGTCATCATTCCTTCATCACTGGAATCCAGGATCTCCCTACACCACACAGACTGAAGTGGTTCAAGAAGGCAGGCTCATCACCACTTTCTCAAGATCAATGAGGGATGGGCAACAAATTCTGGCCTTGCCAACAGTCCCCCAAAAATTCCACGTTTGAATAGCCTGGGGATAGTCACTGTGAAAGGTCACATATGAAAAACAGTCATTTAATTATAGAATCATATGAAAAATAGCAACCAAATCCCAGCAAAAAGACCATGCCTGTAGGAGAAAAAAAGTGGTAGTAGAATAACAATCAAACATCCTTTTGTAATACTGAGAAGGGTTGTAATGTGCTGTAATGTTCTATGTTCTAATTCTTGGATCAAATTATTGATCAAGGACAGTATAGTTCAGTTAGTTGGATTCATGGGGCGGCACGGTAGCACAGTGGTTAGCACTGCTGCTTCACAGCTCCAGGGACCTGGGTTCGATTCCCGGCTCGGGTCACTGTCTGTGTGGAGTTTGCACATTCTCCTCGTGTCTGCGTGGGTTTCCTCCGGGTGCTCCGGTTTCCTCCCACAGTCCAAAGATGTGCGGGTTAGGTTGATTGGCCATGCTAAAATTGCCCCTTAGTGTCCTGGGATGCGGGGATTAGCAGGTAAAATATGTAGGGATATGGGGGTAGGGCCTGGGTGGGATTGTGGTCGGTGCAGACTCGATGGGCCGAATGGCCTCTTTCTGTACTGTAGGGTTTCTATGATTTCTATGATCATGCTGATATTGATGTTAGGCTAACGTAAAAGATGTCTATTCTGTGATTCTACTCCAAGAACTGGCTGGTAAAAGTGTCTGGCTAGTATACAGGAAAAGTTGAGCCTTTCTTTGCCGGTCACACCCTTCAAGTTAGGAATTGGTGCAGTTGAGTTAGTGATCAGGGATAGAAGGACATGAGCGAGAGTCAGACAGTTTTTTGGATCTACCTAACGATAGCAGCAGCCAACATTCAAAGGGGACAGTGAGATGCAACCTTTCCCAGTAACACGATCAGCAAGCATCCATATAGAATCAGGTGCGATTGACCCTATCATCAGGAAACAGCTTACCTAGACAACTGAGGAATCAGTGGAGGTATTTAGATGTTAATTTCGAGAGTCATGGAATGTGAGAGATGCAGACAGCCCAGATACACAGAAGGCAGAATCAAAGTGGAATCAGGGCATAATTGTCAGCACCTGCACAAGCAGACAGCCAGTTTAACATTTGGCAGCCATGAAGGCATTATAACATCTAAGAGCCGACAAATCAGTTTAACATCTCATACCTGAGGGGCAATTTTTATATCTAAAAAGTCTTAGAGGCAAGATCGTGCAGAAACCTTTGTAAAGGCAGTTTAAATATCTTTGTTGGACCAGGAAAAGGTGTTTCCCAGACTTGATCACGCGCCTTGTATTGTGTGTAACTACATGCTCTATTTGACTTTTCGATTTATTTAATTTGGATGTTTGGGAACTGGAAAGTCTTAAGGAGTTTGTGGATTGCAGATATTTGTATGTATATGTACTTTGGAACAAGAATTAATTTCTACATAAATTGCGTGTGTATTTAGTAATTCATATGTTTAATTGTTTTAGAGTATTATTGTCCTATTCACGTGTTTTTGTCTTTTCTTTAATTTAATAAATAGTCTTTAGAACTGTTACACAACGACTGGGCTGATTATTTTCACTGAGGGTTTCACGTAACCCCTCGCACCATTCCAAAACCAAAAATATACACCTCCACGAACCAGTGTTTCGAACTGAGATAGCCTCACAGGTAACATCTGCGTGGTTTGTGACAGGCAGGTAAGGGAACCTGAGTTGCAATGCTGGAAGATCCTCAGCCTTTGCCCTTGTTTAACAGGTTCTTGCTGCCTATGTGGATGAGGGCAAAGCCTGCAGAGTGGAGGAGCAAACTGAACATGACACTGTGCTAAAGGAGAACATTCATAGAACCAGAGAACCATAGAAAATTACAGATCAGAAACAGGCCTTTTGGCCCTTCTTGTCTGTGCTGAACCATTTTTTGCCGAGTCCCACTGACCTGCACTTGGACCATATCCCTCCACACCCCTCTCATCCATGAACCCGTCCAAGTTTTTCTTAAATGTTAAAAGTTACCACTTTATCCGGCAGCTCATTCCACACTCCCACCACTCTCTGCGTGAAGAAGCCCCCCATAATATTCCCTTTAAACTTTTCTCCTTTCACCCTTAACCCATGCCCTCTGGTTTTTTTCTCCCCTAGCCTCAGCGGAAAAAGCCTGCTTGCATTCACTCTATCTATACCCATCAAAATCTTATACACCTCTATCAAATCTCCCCTCAATCTTCTACGCTCCAGGGAATAAAGTCCCAACCTATTCAATCTCTCTCTGTAACTCAGCTTCTCAAGTCCCGGCAACATCCTTGTGAACCTTCTCTGCACTCTTTCAACCTTATTTACATCCTTCCTGTAACTAGGTGACCAAAACTGTACACAATACTCCAAATTCGGCCTCACCAATGCCTTATATAACCTTACCATAACACTCCAACATTTATACTCGATACTCCGATTTATAAAGGCCAATGTACCAAAGGCACTCTTTACGACCCTATCCACCTGTGACGTCACTTTTAGGGAATTCTGTACCTGTATTCCCAGATCCCTCTGTTCAACTGCACTCTTCAGAGTCCTACCATTTACCCTGTACGTTCTACTTTGGTTTGTCCTTCCAATGTGCAATATCACACACTTGTCTGCGTTAAATTCCATTTGCCATTTTTCAGCCCATTTTTCTAGTTGGTCCAAATCCCTCTGCAAGCTTTGAAAACCTTCCTCACTATCCACTACACCTCCAATCTTTGTATCATCAGCAAACTTGCTGATCCAATTTACCACATTATCATCCAGATCATTGATATAGATGACAAACAACAATGGACCCAACACCGATCCCTGCGGCACACCACTAGTCACAGGCCTCCACTCAGAGAAGCAATCCTCCACAACCACTCTCTGGCTTCTTCCATTGAGCCAGTGTCTAATCCAATTTACTACCTCCCCATGTATACCAGCGACTGAACCTTCCTAACTAACCTCCCATGAGGGACCTTGTCAAAGGCCTTGCTGAAATCCAGGTAGACAACATCCACCGCCTTCCCTTCATCCACTTTCCTGGTTTCCTCCTCGAAAAACTCTAATAGATTGGTCAAACATGACCTACCACGCACAAAGCCATGTTGACTCTCCCTAATAAGTCCCTGTCTATCCAAATATTTGTAGATCCTATCCCTTATCACACCTTCCAATAACTTGCCCACCACCGACGTCAAACTTACTGCCCTATAATTTCCCAGATTTCTTTTGGAACCTTTTTTAAACAACGGAACAACACGAGCCACCCTCCAATCATCCGGCACCTCCCCCGTGAATACTGACATTTTAAATATGTCTGCCAGGGCCCCTGCAAGTTCAACACTAGCTTCCCTCAAGGTCCGTGGGAATACCCTGTCTGGTCCTGGGGATTTATCCACTCTGATTTGCCTCAAGACAGCGAGCACCTCCTCCCCTTTAATCTGTAAAGGTTCCATGACCTCCCTAGCTGTTTGCCCTATTTCCGTAGACTCCATGCCCGTTTCCTCAGTAAATACGGATGCAAAAAAACCATTTAGTATCTCCCCCATCTCTTTTGGTTCCATACACACAGTCTACCACTCTGGTCTTCAAGAGGACCAATTTTATCCCTCACTATCCTTTTGCTCTTAACATACCTATAGAAGCTCTTTGGATTTTCCTTCACTCTGTCTGCCAAAGCAACCTCATGTCTTCTTTTAGCCCTCCTGATTTCCCTCTTAAGTAGCTTCTTGCACTTTTTATACTCCTCGAGCATCTGATCTGTTCCTTGCTGCCTGTACATTTCATACAACTCTCTCTTCCTCTTAATCAGTGTTACAATCTCCCTTGAGAACCAAGGTTCCTTATTCCTATTTACTTTGCCTTTAATCCTGACAGGAACATACAAACTCTGCACTCTCAAAATTTCTCCTTTGAAGGCCTCCCACTTTCCATTTACATCCTTACCAGAGAACAGCCTGTGCCAATCCACACTTCCCAGATCCCTTCTCATTTCATCAAATTTGGCCTTTTTCCAGTTCAGAACTTCAACCCGAGGACCAGATCTATCCTTATCCATGATCAGGTTGAAACTAATGGCATTATGATCACTGGATCCAAAGTGTTCCCTCACACTCACATCCATCACCTGCCCTAACTCATTTCCCAATAGGAGATCCAATATCGCATCCTCTCTAGTTGGCACCTCTATATACTGATGTAGAAAATTCTCCTGAACACATTTTACAAACTCTACCCCGTCTAAACCTTTAACAGTATGCGAGTCCCAATCTATATGTGGAAAATTAAAATCCCCTACTATCACAACTTTGTGTTTCTTGCAGTTGTCAGCTATCTCTCCGCTGATTTGCTCCTCCAATTCTCGCTGACTATTGGGTGGCCTATAATACAACCCCATTAATGTGGTCATACCTTTCCTGTTTCTCAGCTCCACCCATAGGGCCTCTGTAGACAAGCTCCCTAATCTATCCTGCCTGAGTACCGCTGTAACATTTTCCCTGACCAACAATGCCACCCCCCCACCTTTTATCCCTCTGCCTCTATCCCGCCTGAAACATTGGAACCCTGGAACATTGAGCTGCCCCTCCTAGGGGAATTGTAAAGAATTGTGGTAATGGCAGAAGACAATATCGTAAGATGAATAGATACTATTGTCTGCAGTTGCGACCGGAAACTCAACAGGTTTTGCTGTCTGCCAGGTGCCAGTGTTTGAGAAATGCCATCATGGATGCAGAAAAACTTGGAATGGGAGGGAGAGGATCTAATTGCTGCAGCACATTGCTAAAGCTGGACGTGAGGTTCTGCTGAGAGAGTTTGAGGCACTAGCATCTAAATTAAAGCATAGTGCTTCACATGTAATAATATCTGGATTGTTCCCTAAGTAATGTGAAAATTGGCACATAGACAAATCGATCAAAAGATTAAATATGTAGCTGAAGAAATGGTGTGGGCGGCAATGGTTTCACTTTAAAGGTCACTGGTATCAATCCTGGGGAAGAGGGAACTCCTCTATTTAAACTAGGCTGGAATTAGTCTCCTGGCAGTAGACAGGGTTTTAGTCTAATGAAGAGGGTGGGAAGTTTCAGAAAATAGTAAATTCAAAAGCAATAAGAGAATTGTCCAAGCTGTAAAACACGGTAGTAGTTTGGGTAAAATAAAGCAGAGTGGAGCAGGAAGGGACAAGTAGCTTGTCAAAGGTAATGGGACATCACTGACTAACGTAACACAAGGGAAAAACAGAAAAAAGTTAAACCTAAATTCAATACATTTGTGAAACATTCACAACAAAATAGATGAATTATGGCACATATGGAAATTTGTGAGTTTGATCTAATAGCCAGGGTGACCAATATTCCAGAATAGTAGACTCTTAGAAAAGAAAGGCAAACAGAGAAGGGAGGGGTTTGGGTAGCCCTAATAATAAAGGATGTGACAAAGAAAATAGAGAGAAAAGATCTTAATTTGAAAAATCAGGATTAGAATCAGTTTGGGTGGACTTAAGAAACAACAAGGAATTGAGTAGTTTGTCGGTCCCCAAACAGCAGTTGTAGTGTTCGACAGAACATAAATCAGGAAATTAGAAGGCAAGTAACAAGGGTATTAGAGTAATCATGCAAGACTTGAATTTCCATATAGACTGAGCAAACCAAATTTGCTGTAATAAAGTGGAGGACAAGTCAATGGAATGTGCAAGATACTCTTTTAAAATCAGTATGTTGAGAACTCAATGAGAGAACAAGCAATTTTAGATGCAGTATTATGGAATAAGAAATACTCACTTAATAGCCTTGTAGTGAAAGGACCTGTAGCGAAAAATGATCATAAAATGATTGGATTTTATATCAAGTTTGAATGTGGTTTAATTAATTCAGAAACCAGAGTCTTAAATCTGAACAAAGCAAACTATGTTGGTATGGGGAATGAGTTGGCTAACTCGTTCAGATTGGCAAACATTTAAAGTACTAGTTCCTATTTTGCAGCAAATATACATTCCCTTATGGAATAAAAACCCCACAGGAATCAGGGAATCTGCCATGCATATGCCTGCCCACACATTCAGCCTGTCCAAATCACGCTGAAGCATCTCTGCATCCTCCTTACAGTTCACCCTCCCACCCAACTTTGTATCATCTGCAGATTTGGAGATAATACATTCAGTTCCCTCTTCCAAACCATTATTATATAATGTGAACAGTTGGGGTCCTAGCACAGATCCCTGTGGAACCCCACTAGTCACTGACTGCCAATCAGAAAAAGATCAAAGATTATACCAACTCTTTACTTCCTGTCTGCTAACTAGATTTCTATCCATGTCAAGACACTATCTGCAATCCCATGTGCTTTAACTTTACATATCAGTCTGCTCTGTGAGACTTTGTCAAAAGCCTTCTGAAAGTCTAAATAAACCACTGGTTCTCCTTGGTCAACTCTACCAGTTACATCCTCAAAGAATTCCAAGTAAATCCATACTGACTTTGTCTGATTATACCACTGCTTTCCAAATGCTGAGTTATGAAATCCTTTATAACCGGACTCTAGCAACTTCCCCAGTACTGACGTTAGGCTCACTGGTCTATAGTTCCCTGTTTTCTTTCTCCCTCTCTTCTGGAATAGAGGGCTTACATTAGCTACCCTCCAATCTGTAGGAACCAGTCCAGAGTCCAAAACATTTTGGAAAATGGCCAGCCAATGGATCTACTTTTTCTACTTTTCCACTTCCTTACGTACTCTGAGATGAAGATTATCAGGCCCTGGAGATCTATCAATTTCCCCAAAACCAGTTCTCTACTAATGCTGATTTCCTTCAGCTCCTCACTAAAACCTGTTTCTCTCTGAACTTCTGGTACATTATTCATATCTTCCTTTGCGAAACCAAAAGCAAAATTCGAATTTAGTTCCTTGGCCATTTCTTCGTTCCCTGTTATGAACTCTCCTGTTTCTGACTGTAAAGGGCCTACATTTGTTTTTGTCAATCTTTTTCGCTTTACATACCTATAGTAACTTTTACAGTCAGTTTTGTTCCCAACTAGCTTACTTTCATACGCTTTTTTCCCCTTCTTAATTAATCCCTTTGCTGAATTTTAAACTGCTCCCAATCCTCGGGTCTATTGCTTTCTCTTGCCAATTTGTGAGCTTCTTCCTTGAATCTAATACTATCTCTAATTTCCTTTGTAAGTCATGTTATGCATTTTGGTAGGAAGAATAAATGAGCTGAATATTATTTAAATGTAGAACAACTGAAGAAAACCGCAGCGCAGTGAGATTGGGAGTGGGATCCACTTGCATAAATCACAAAAAGCTAGTTTGCAAGTTCAGTTTAGCATATAATTGGGAAAGCAAGTGGAATGTTGGCCTTTGTCTCAAAGGGAACGGAGTATAAAAATAGGGAAGTCTTGACAAAACTATATAAGGCATGTAACGATACTGTGCCTTTAAGAAATGTATCTATATCATGGTTCTTATGAAGGGAATGTTTTAAACTTCAGCTCTGATTATGGTGCTGATTTGTCTGCAACTGGCAGCCCACATGCTGAGAATGCAGAAGCATAATTAATTCTAGATATTAGGATGTTTGTTTTAATCTGAGCTAATGCAGTTTTGTTTATTTTTTGGGTTGTCCCTTGGGTGTTTCAGTGTAGGGTTTTTTAGGTCGATTGACAAGAGAGTCATGTGAATGGGCAGAGTTAAGATTATAGAGAGACAAGCAGGCAGTCTGCTGAGGTCTGAAAAAGGCAAGAGGTGTTTCTTCCTCTCTCTTTCTCTCTCTGGAGTTCTGCTTTTTGAAGACAGGTCTCCCTCTGGAGTTCTGCTGTTTGAAGACAGGTCTCTCTCTCTCTGGAGTTCTGCTGTTTGAAGACAGAGCTATCTCTGGATGCTACTGTCTGAGAGTCAGAAGACAGGTGTCTCTCTGTATCTCTGTTCAGGAGTGTAAAAAGCCTCTAGGACTGGCATCAAGTAAAAATCACATATTTTCTGACTGATTTTGAAGAGAAGTTTAAGTCGAGGAGGGATTTTGCTTCAATTGGAACTAATAGAGATAGATTAGCAGTTAAGAAATGTATCTTCATAGGAATCGTAGGAATCATAGATCCCCACAGTGCAGAAGGAGGTCATTCGGCGCATCAAGCCTGCACTGACAATGATTCCACCCAGGCCCCAGTCATGCAACCCCATACATTTACCCTGCTAATCTCCCTGACACAATGTACCATGGCCAATCCACCTAACCCGCACATCTTTGGACTGTGGGAGGAAACCAGAGCACCCAGAGGAAACCCACACAGACACAGGGAGAACATGCAACTCCACACATACAGTGAATCCAAGACGGGAATCGAACCCGGGTCCCTGGCACTGTGAGGCAGCAGTGCTAGCCACTGTGCCGCCCCGGTATTTCAATTGTTCAAAGTAAGATAAATTCATTCATTATATTTAAACCGTATTGTTAAAATTAAAGTTTGTTTTTATAAAAGCTTCTGAGTGGGTCAATAGAATACCACTTGGAGTGGTATGCTCACCTTATGCTCATACTAATGTCGAAAATAAAAAGATATTTCAGATTTAGGCTAACATCATCATATACCTTGGAGTTTCTGAACTGTGAAGAGTTTTGGTCCCCTTATCTAAGGAAAGATATATGGCATTGGAGGCAGTCCACTATGTTGATCACACGTATGGAAGGATTTTCTTATGAGGAGAGGTTGAGTAGATTGGGCCTGTACTCACTGGAGTTTAGAAGAATGAGAGGCGACCTTATTGAGACATAAAGGATTCTCGGGGGCTTGACAGGGTAGAGGCTGAGAGGTTGTTTCACCTTGTGTGAGAGTCTGGGACCAGAGGATATAATCTCAGAGTAAAGGGTTACCAATTTAAGACAGAGTTGAGGAGGAATTTCTTCCCTCAGAGTGCAGTGAATCTGTCGGAATTCTTTACTGCAGAGAGCTGCAGAGGCTGGGTTTTTAAGTATGCTCAAGGTTAAGATACACAGATTTTTAGTCAGTGAGGGAATCAAGGGTTATGGGGATAAAGCAGGAAAGTAGAGTTGAGGATTATATCAGGTCAGTCAATGAATGGCAGAATAGACTTGATGGGCCAAATGGTCTACTTCTGCTTTTATGTCTTATGATCTAAGCATGAGCATCACACCAAGTGCCAGACCCCCTGGAAAGATAAAATTCCACAACAATGCAGGCCCGCTAAGACTTGTGAGCAGCAAAGCCAGCCTCACCCCCGCCAAGACTCAACTGCAAGAAGGATGCAAAGAAGCTGCAAAGAAATATGGATAGGTTGAGGAAGTTGGCTAGAACATGGCAAATGTAATATAATCTATGGAAGTGTGAAACTATCTACTTTGGTAGAAGAATATATTTTAAATTGAGAGATTGGGAAATGTTGGTATTTAGAGGAAGCTGGATGTCCTTATGCACAAACCAGAGAGTTAACATATAGGTACAGCAAGCAATCAGGAAGGCAAATGATATGCTAGTGTTTATTACAAGGTGATTGGACTGGAACAGTGATGAAGTCTCACTACCATTATACCCTTTCCTGCCTACCCGTCTCCCTGACAACACCGCCCCACCCCCCAATAACTCTTGACTCTCTTGTGGATCAAATATCTGTCTAACTCAGCCTTGAATATATTCAATGATGCAGACTCCACTGCTCTCTCGGGTAGAGAATTCCAAAGTTCAATGACCCTCTGAGAGAAGAAATTTTTCCATATCTCCATCTTAAATGGAAAATCCTTTATTTTTAAAGTGTCCCCAACTTTAGATTCCCCCAGGAGAGAAAACATCCTCTCATCATTCATTCTCACAAGACCCCTCAGTTTCTGAATTGTTTCAATAAGATAATTTCTCATTCTAAAGTCCAATGTGTATGGGCCCAATCTGCTCAACTTTTCCTCATAAGACAATCTCTTCATTCCAAGAATCAACCAAGTGAGCCTTCTCTGAATTGTTTCCAATATAAGTATCTTTAAATATGACAGCAAAATACGCAGTGTTCCAAGTTGCTAGTTGTGTGACACCTCACTAGTTATAGCTTATCAACCTGAAAACGATCCATTTATCATTCCTTTCTATTAGTTAGACAATCCCATGGCTATTGGGAAACTGTTGTTCATAGCATTTCTTAGTGCTTTCACAGCTTGACAGGCGATTGCCATTGTCTTGTAAGGTACTTCACCTGCACTCGCCTTCCACTGTCCTTCCCTGCTGCCAGTCTTCAACTATCAGCTTTTTTTTCTGCGGGTACTGCAAGAGTGTATCTATGCATGGCTCATAAACTGGATCATGAACCCATAAATCAATCATTCGTAAAAGCAAAGGTTATTTATTCCCCCTTTGACTTTTATTATTTCAATGAAACTGAATAGCAATAGAATATTGCCACTTAAGCTCATTTCTCACCTCCAAGATACCGAGGGACTTTATTGCTTAATTATGCACAATTGATCTTAGGGTTAAGAGTTTCACAGAAATGGTATACGCCTCTGTTGTACTGATCACATTAACAGTCTCTGAGTAACTGAGGAGTTGTTTCATTATATTCTCTTTATGTGCAGATTAATGATCAGGGAACTGAGTTAATATTTATACTCAGGTCCACTGTTAAAATTACCTGTGATTGATAAGTGCAGTAAGAAGTCTCACAACACCAGGTTAAAGTCCAACAGGTTTATTTGGTAGCACAAGCCACAAGCTTTCAAAGCGCTGCTCCTTCATCAGGTGAGTGGGAGTTCTGTTCACAAACAGGGCATATAAAGACACAAACTCAATTTACAAAATAATGGTTGGAATGCGAGTCTTTACAGGTAATCAAGTCTTAAAGGAACAGACAATGTGAGTGGAGAGAGCGTTAAGCACAGGTTAAAGAGATGTGTATTGTCTCCAGCCAGGACAGTTAGTGAGATTTTGCAAGCCCAGACAAGTCGCAGGGGTTACAGATAGTGTGACATGAACCCAAGATCCCGGTTGAGGCCGTCCTCATGTGTGCGGAACTTGGCTATCAGTTTCTGCTCAGTGATTCTGCGTTGTCGAGTGTCGTGAAGGCCGCCTTGGAGAATGCTTACCCGAAGATCAGAGGCTGAATGCCCGTGACTGCTGAAGTGTTCCCCAACAGGAAAAGGACACTCCTGCTGATTGTCGAGCGGTGTTCATTCATCTGTTGTCGTAGCGTCTGCATGGTCTCCCCAATGTACCATGCATCAGGACATCCTTTCCTGCAGCGTATCAGGTAGACAACGATGGCCGAGTTGCAAGAGTATGTACCGTGTACCTGGTGGGTGGTGTTTTCATGTGAAATGATGGCATCCGTGTTGATGATCCGGTACGTCTTGCAGAGGTTGCTGTGGCAGGGTTGTGTGGTGTTGTGGTCACTGTTCTCCTGAAGGCTGAGTAGTTTGCTGTGGACATTGGTCTGTTTGAGGTTGTGCGGTTGTTTGAAGGCAAGAAGTGGGGGTGTCAGGATGGCCTTGACGAGATGTTCGTCTTCATTGATGACATGTTGAAGGCTCCGGAGAAGATGTTGCAGCTTCTCCACTCCAGGGAAGTACTGGACGACAAAGGGTACTCTGTCCGCCGTGTCCCATGTTTGTCTTCCCCGGAGCGGAAAAGCTACGACATCTTCTAACTACGGCATCTTCTCCGGAGCCTTCAACATGCCATCAATGAAGACGAACATCTCGCCAAGGCCACCCCCACACCCCCACTTCTTGCCTTCAAACAATCTCAAGCAGACCGCGGCAAACTACCCAACCTTCAGGAGAACAGTGACACGACACCACACAACCCTGCCACAGCAACCTCTGCAAAACATGCTGGATCATCGACATGGATGCCATCATTTCACGTGAGAACACCATCCACCAGGTACACGGTATATACTCCTGCAACTCGGCCAACGTTGTCTACCTGATACGCTGCAGGAAAGGATGTCCCAAGGCATGGTATATTGGGGAGACCATGCAGACGCTACGACAACGGATGAATGAACACCACTCGACAATCACCAGGCAGGAGTGTTCTCTTCCTGTTGGGGAACACTTCATGGGCATTCAGCCTCTGATCTTCGGGTAAGCGTTCTCCAAGGTGGCCTTCACGACACACGACGCAGAATCACTGAGCAGAAACTGATAGCCAAGTTCCGCATGCATGAGGATGGCCTCAACTGGGATCTTGGGTTCATGTCACACTATCTGTAACCCCCACGACTTGCCTGGGCTTGCAAAATCTCACGAACTGTCCTGGCTGGAGACAATACACATCTCTTTAATCTGTGCTTAACTCTCTCTCCACTCACATTGTTTGTATCTTTAAGACTTGATTACCTGTAAAGACGCGCATTCTAACTATTATTTTGTAAATTGGGTTTGTGTCTTTATATGCCCTGTTTGTGAACAGAACTCCCACTCACCTGATGAAGGAGCAGCGCTCCGAAAGCTTGTGGCTTATGCTACCAAATAAACCTGCTGGACTTTAACCTGGTGTTGTGAAACTTCTTACTGTGCTTACCCCAGACTCCATCAATAGAGTGCACCTTCCACTCAGAGATGTGATTAGCCATGCTCAAATATCCATAATAATCTCAGAGATAAACCATGTGTCACATGTTCCCAGCTAGTGAGTGAACTGTTCTGAATTTAGTTTGATTAAAATATGATCTTCCCTTGATCATGGCTGAAAGGCTTGGAGTGCCTGGAGAGGACTGTCACTTTCAGCCTCTGAGGGCTGAGATATAGACAAATGCAGATTCCATTGGAACACTTAAATTTGTTTTTCTGCAGATGCGTGACTTTGGAGGAATGCATTCAAATGATGCTTTGGTCTCTCAGGATAACAAAACAGCCCCCTCTGATGCCTTGACATTTGACAGCAAGAAGCAGCACAATGGCTTAAAGATGCACTATCTTTTGAGAGTATGGCCTCTGTCTGCACTGCAAACATTTTTACTGTTCTATGGTAGGTTCAGATTTCAATCCATCATCTGGCCGTATTAGTTGATCATCGCCAAAGCAGCACAGCAGATACTAAAATTGGCTCAGCGCCCCTAAGATGATAGCAAGGACTGAATGGGGCTCTTGCTCCCAGTGGCTAATTTGTGATCTCTGCTATAAGAGAGCAGAGTAACAAAGCATGTACTCACAGAGGAAGAATGGCTACTTGTGCTAATTACTGGACAGCTGCCACTACCTGCAGGACCTATCATTGAATCTTGCAACAAGAAGCAGAACATTAGTCCCATAATGCCTGTGTGGGCTCTTTGAAGGAGTTTCCCAACCCTTTACCCGTAGTTCTGCAATTTTCTCCCCTTTGAGAGTTATTACTTAACCTGCTTTAACCACCTTTTCAGGCAGTACATTCCCAGTCATAGTAACATGCTATGTAAAAAAAATCCTCATCCTACCTCCGGTTTTTTTACCAATTATTTTAAATATTCAAGCATTTACAGTTTACTGGACAGAAAGGGGAGAAAATTTAAGAAAATATTACTGAAAAAAATCTGCAGGTCCATAGATTTGTACAGAATAGAAACACCAAAAACAGACAAATCCAAGAAAGATTTCTGGAGCGATCAACTCAGCCAAACCACAAATAATGTGAGTCAGCAAGTGAAGGAAGGGGTGATCTAATTTCGGAAACAGAATATAAAACAGATTCTGCAATTAAATGCTCCCAGCACAGAGCAGTCCTCCCAGAAGATGTAGAGTAGGAAATCGGAGGCCCACAAATTGGTTGGGAAATCATAGGCTGCAGATCCATTATTTCCCAACTTAAACTCCTTAGAAACATCTGATTATGGGAGCAGATCTATAGATGCTGCACTTAATCAAAAATGGGATATGAGACACCAGGTTAGAAACATCATTCACATTTGGCTTGTGTTTCTTATAATCTTACTCAATATTAGGGATACAGAATGAAGGCGCACTATCTGTAACAACCAACTTTGCTGGTACGGGATGACGACTGAGAGAACAGATTTAGACCTGATCTTGCAAGGTCCTAATCAATTACAAGATATAGGATTTGCACTCCTGCGCTGGCTTCATGAGTACCATGATTTAATCACTCCACGACTGACACCCAATCTTTCAGCTGTCAAGACCCTAAGCTCTGGAATTCAATCGCTAAACCTCTCTACCTCTCTTTCCTCCGTTAAGAGGCTGATTATAACCCACTCTTTGACCAAGCTTTTGGTCATCTGTATAGTATCATCTTTTGCAGCTTGACACCAATTCATTTTTGGTAAGGTTCCTGTGAAGCACTTCGGGTGCTATGTTAAAGGTGCTATTTAATACAAGGTGTTGTGCAAAACAAAGTCACAATTCTAATTTTCCACTGAAAACCTCTTTACTTTGAAACTGGGTAATGTTAGCTGCAGATGGTTGCTTTATTCCAATGTCCATAGTTGGATTTTGTTGTAATTCTTCAGTTAATAATAACTGCTAACACTGCTTACACAGTTCATTTGTCGTGGCATAATTAAGGTACAAAATAGCACATTCCGAGTACATGGCAATGGAATTAAATTAATTTCTGATGAAGTGAATGGGAATTATTAGCTTTGAAGTGTGAATGTGCATCATTTAAGAAATGTATTAGTGCAGAAATGACATGATGGTTGAAAGTTTTGGAGCTAAACTTTGCTTTACAATGTGCAATCTACTGATGATTGTGCATCATTTCAATTATCTAGTATCTTGAAATAAATGACAAATAACATGGGGAAATACTAATTTGGAGTGAAATAATTTTTTAATTAAAATCAGAAGTTGAAGTAATATATCACGCATATTAACCTCTTTGGTTATGTACTAAGCAAATCACCCATATTAACCATGCAGGGACTGTATAGGATTTAACAGTCTAAAAGCATATATTGTTGCTGGGTCAAAATTACAGAATTCATTCCCTACTGTACTGGGGGTATAACAATAGCACACAGATGGTAGCAGTTCAAAAAAGTAGCTCACCACAACCTTCTCGAGGGCAATTAGGGATGGACAATAAACGCTGGCCTTGCCAGTGACACTCACATCTGAAAGAGTAAAAGAAGAAGTACAGAAGCTAAGAATTTCCAAGGGTGGAATTTTATGGCCTCTCCTGTAGGTGGGATTTTCCAGTTTTGCCGAAGTCAACGGACTTTTGAACGGCTTGCCTCATTTTACGGCTCCACCCCACCATGACAAGAGAGTAAAATTCTGCTCTATATGTTAGATAGTACAAGCAGAGGGACAACATTATTACTGGACAGCTGTGCTTGAGCATGAGTTAACTATTATGCAGCATTTAAATGAAACAAATGTAGCTCTGTATAGCTGTGTCAATGATATTTTTGTGCTAAACTCCAACAACTCTCTTGTTCAAGTGGAACTCAGCCGAGTTTAATTCCAGAATACTCAGAATGCATTTACATTGTTAGAAAAATTGTTTGGTTAAGTTATTTAAATTTAACTCATTCCGCTAATGTTCACAGCATGTGATATTTATTATTGCAAGTTACATCAAGAGCATTAATTACACGATATTAAGGCAGGACCATATATATTATAGGCACCAAATATCGGCAGGACGACACAAACTAGAAGTGCATAAGCATCTGAACAGTTCAAGTCATGACGGACAGCCTTTACTTGGATTTAACAATTGAAGGGATTGCAAGCTGAGCTTAGCAGTAGTCTTTGAGAAAGGTTAAGTAGAAGTTATTGATGTATTTGCCAAACGCTGAGTTTAGGAATTTGATGACAGGAAAGGAAAACGAGTTTCATATTACAATTGAATTGTAGAGCTTTACTTTAAAAACAGTGGAGCTTTCCAACTTTTGTTGTAACTCACATTTTTCATTAAGTAATTTTATTCTTTGGAGTAAGAATAGGAATCAGCCCCTCAATTTTTTTTTTATCATTCAATGAAATTATGGATGATCTGTAAGTCAGAGTTAAAATCGTTAACTGAACTAGTATCTACTGTTTTTTGTAGACTTGGACTTTTACCATGGTTTGCATGAAAACATTTCTAACTTCTCTCCTGAACGGTCTTGCTCTAAGAATAAAATTACACAAGAAATAAGAAGCACGAGTAGGGGATTTACCCCTCGAACCTGGTCTGCCATTCAAATCATGGCTGAACTGTTTCTGGTCTTATCTCCAATTTCCTGCCAGCCCTCATAACCTTCAACTCTCCTGGAAATCAAAATTCCTTATAACTGAGTCTTGACTATATTTAATGACAGTAAGAAGTCTCAAACACCAGGTTAAAGTCCAACAGGTTTATTTGGTAGCAAAAGCCACTAGCTACTAGACACAAACTTATATGCCCTGTTTGTGAACAGAACTCCCACTTACCTGACGAAGGAGCAGCGCACCGAAAGCTAGTGGCTTTTGCTACCAAATAAACCTGTTGGACTTTAACCTGGTGTTGTGAGACTTTTGACTGTGTTTACCCCAGTCCAATGCCGGCATCTCCACATTATATTTAATAACCCAGCCTCCACTACCTTTTGGGGTAGGGAATTCAAAAGATTAACAACCCCATGAGAGAAGAAATTTCTCTTCATCTCTTTTTTTACACGGGAGATCTCTTAGTTTGAAACTATGCCCCCAGATCTAGGATCCCCCATTGAGGAAACATTCTCTGAGCATCTACCTTTTATTGCCCCTCAGAATCTTATATGTTTCAATATAACTCCTCTCATTCTTTAAATTCCAATGAGTATAGGTCCAACTGAAGAAGCCTCCTTTGATAGCACCTTCGAAACCCGCAACTTCTGACACTGAGAAGGAGAAGGGCAGCAGATGCGTAGAAGGGCAGCAGATGCGTGGAACACCACCACCTGCAAGTTCCCCTAAGTCGCACACCATTCTGACGTGACTTGATAGGGTAGATGCTAAGAGGTTGTTTCCCCTTGTGGGAGAGTTTAGGAACACAGGGCATAATCTCAGAATAAGGGGTAGCCCATTTAACACAGAAATGAGGAGGAACTTCTTCCCTCAGAGGGTAGCAAATCTGTGGAACTCTTTACCACAGAGGGCTGTAGAGGATGAGTCATTAAGTATGTTCAAGGCTGAGATAGACAGATTTTTAATCCGTAAGGGAATCAAAGGTTATGGAAATAAGGCAGGAAAGTATTAAGGATTATCATTGATCCATCATGATCTAATTGAATGGAGGAGCAGACTCGATGGGCTGAATGGTGTACTTCTGCTCCAACGTCTTATGGTTTATATTTTGCCATTCCTTCATAGTTGCTGGGTCAAAATCCTGCACTCCTCCCTTCCTAACAACACTGTAGGTGGTGTTGTGGTATTCTCACTGGATTAGTAATCTAGAGGCCCAGGGTAATGCTCATGGAAGATGGTGGAATTTGAATTCAATATTTAAAAAATTAGAATTAAAAGTCTAATGATGACCATGAAATCATTGTTTTAAAAACCCATCTAATGCCCTTAAGGGAAATAAAATTCCCGTCCTTACCTGGTCTGGCCTACATATAATTCCAGACTCCTAGCAATGTGGATGACTCTTAAATGTCCTCTGAAATGGCCCAGTAAGTCACTCAGCTCAAGAACAATTGAGGATGGGCAATAAATGCTGGCATGCCAGTGACCATGACCGAATAAACATAAGAAAGCAATGCATCCACTTGCAGCCACTTCTTTTAACACCCTTGGGTGTAGGCCATTAGGTTCAGAGGACTTCCATGAGTTTTTATAATACTGTTTCTCTAGTGATAGTGATTGTTTTAAATTCCTCTCTTTCTTTAACTACCTCTTGATTTCCTGTTATTCTTGGGAGGTTTTTTTTTGTGTCTTCTCCTCTGATTTTAAAATTATGTCTCTTGTCTTAGACTCTCCCACCACCAGAAAAAGTTTCTTTCCATCGACTCTATCGATTTTTTTTAATACTAAAGGCTTCAAATAAACTTCACCTTTTTCTAAATTAAAGTTAAAGTTTATTTATTAGTCACAAGTAAGGCTTACACTAACACTGCAATGAAGTTACTGTGAAATTCCCCTAGTCACCACAGTCAGTACCTGTTCGGGTCAATTTTCCTTCTAACTCAATTTTTTATCCCAGGGAATACAAGTATCTTCTCATTACCGAACCCTTGAAGCACTGGTAATATTTTGGTGAAGCACTGGTAATATTTTGGTGAATCCCTGCTCTACTTCTTCCAGGTTAATTGTATCCTTTCTGAAGTGTTTTGCCCAGAACTACACAGTACTCCAGATGTAGTCTAACCAGAGTTTTGTCTAGCTACAGAAAAAGTTTACATTTTAGCCCTCTAGGTTGAAAGGCTCATATTCCATTCTCTTTCTCCCATCGGAATCAAATGGAATGAAATGGAATCTTAAAATTAGAGGCAGGCCACTCAGGAGTTAAATTCAAAGCACTTTTTGGACAAAGATCGGTGGAAATTTGGAAATCTTTCTCCAAAGATTCCCCAAAGATGGGACAGCACGGTGGCACAATGGCTGGCACTGCTGCCTCACAGCGCCAGGGACCCGGGTTCGATTCCTGGCTTGGGTCACTGTCTGTGTGGAGTTTGCATGTTCTTCCTGTGTATGCATGGGTTTCCTCCGGGTGCTCTGGTTTCCTCCCTCAGTCCAAAGATGTGTAGATTAGGCACATTGACTATCCTAAACTCTCCCTCAGTGTACCTGGACAAGCGCCGGAGTGTGGTGACTCGGGGATTTTCACAGTAACTTCATTACAGTATGAATGTAAGCCTACTTGTGACTAATAAATAAACTTTTAACTTTAACAAAGGCTTTAGGTACTGGGACAACTGGAGCTTTCAAAACTGAGATGTATAGATTTTTGTTAGATAAGGGTGACAGAAGATGTGGAGCAGAGACAGGGATAATAGAATTGAGGTGCTGTTCAAGATTAAATGACAGACCTGCTTAAGGAAGGTTCCTCATGTTCCTAAACTCAAAAAATATAGTGTGCCGCAATCAACAAGAAAGAATCCAATAAATATTATTATAGGCATAAATGTTTTTTATATATTAGGGACAGCTGACCCCAGCAACACAGTGATGGCATGTCCTCAAGTTCTATGGCGAGGTCACCATAAAACCTTTACCTGTTATTGAAATGGTGCAGGGTCATCTATGCGAGACTTCAAATAACTGGTTTGCACTTGTATCTGGAAAGGATAAAGTAAGTACTAATGTTGAATTCAGCTTCAGAGATTATGAATATACACCATTGATAACGCTGCTATTTGCTGTCTCATGGTGTGCAACTATAAGTGGTTTATATCTGTTCACTTTCCAACAAGGAAATATCTGAGCCTTTAAGTAGCCTTAAAGGACAAACCAATAGGAATCCATTTTAAACAGTTGAACATCACAACTGTACTAGAGATTGAAAGCACCGCCACAGGAAATCAACTATGGTCATTTAAACAGGACTTATGGTTTATGAGTACAGTTAATTTATTATTACAGGGTGGAATGTGACCACCAGGAGTTTGAATTAGGAAAACTGGTAAAAATTGTGAACTTGCAATATATTCTCACACTAACTTCATTGCAGTGTTAGTGTAAGCCTTACTTGTGACTAATAAATAAACTTTAACTTTAATTTAGAAAAGGGTAAAGTTTATTTGAAGCCTTTAGTATTAAAAAAAAACTGATAGAGTCGATGGAAAGAAACTTTTTCTGGTGGTGGGAGAGTCTAAGACAAGGGACATAATTTTAAAATCAGAGGAGAAGACACAAAAAAAACCTCCCAAGAATAACAGGAAATCAAGAGGTAGTTAAAGAAAGAGAGGAATTTAAAACAATCACTATCACGAGAGAAACAGTATTATAAAAACTCATGGAAGTCCTCTGAACCTAATGGCCTACACCCAAGGGTGTTAAAAGAAGTGGCTGCAAGTGGATGCATTGCTTTCTTATGTTTATTCGGTCATGGTCACTGGCATGCCAGCATTTATTGCCCATCCTCAATTGTTCTTGAGCTGAGTGACTTACTGGGAAAGGAAACCAAGGTGCCGTTGCAATGAACTCATCAGCATTTGAAAATAAAACTGACATTTAATATGACTTTCTTGGATCATGTACAACAAAAACTGGTTTTTATAGCACTATTAATGTACTAAAATATCCCAAGACACTTCTCAGAAATGATTATCAAACAAATTTGATGCTATGTCACACAAGCAGCTGTTAAGGCAGAAGGCAAATGTTTTAAGGAATTCTTAAAGGAGTATGGTGAAGCAGAGGTGACACCATGCTCATCTGGAAGGGAATGAGTGGATAAATAGATTCATTGCAGCTTACTCTCTCAAGGGCGAGTCAATTAACCAAATAGATCTTCCCACGCTCCGCTCCTCACTCCCTTGCCCCCCGCGATTCCCGTGGTGGGCAGACGAGTAAAAGATGTCTGGTAAGCCAGTTTTACATCTCTATTCCTACTCTAAACCCCAACCAACGCTATAGTGATAGACATCATCATGTGCCTCTATGAGTTTTGGGTCACCCAAGTAACAATTTCAAAATGTCTTTCTTGTATTTGTGTTCTTATGATAGCAGTTCCTTATTTTAGGAACAATCTTGGGGAAACCATAGGATTATGACAAAGCCAAAATGTCAGTGAAGCATTCCACACCAGGGTGAACAACAACATTAGAGATATCGCTTTGCCATCTTTAAACTTATTTCAATTGAGTACACTGCATTTGCTGCTCACA
The DNA here is from genome assembly GCF_964213995.1 of Mustelus asterias. Lineage (NCBI taxonomy): Eukaryota > Metazoa > Chordata > Chondrichthyes > Carcharhiniformes > Triakidae > Mustelus > Mustelus asterias. The sequence continues at coordinate 74,217,664 of NC_135816.1, read as the reverse complement.
GTTTGGTGTCCTCTATGTTAGGAAGACCATAGTAGTTTGGGCGATTGCTTTGCAGAACATCACTGTTCCGCTCGCAATTGTGACCGTGTCATTTTTATTCTCTCCCCGCTCCCACTGACATCTCCGTCCTTGATCTCTCACGGTGTTCTAATGAAACACAGCAAAATCTTGAGAAACAGCACCTCCTCTTTCGACTAAGTACTTCACAGCTTTCCAGACTCGACACACCATTGAGTTCAACAATTTTAGATCATGGCCATCGCTTCCATTTTTTGTGGACTATAGCTGTTGACAATAATTCTGCTGCTCACACCTCCTCTTCACCTGTCTTTAATTTCTGTACTTATCTTATCACCACATTTGCCTTGCACCATCATCACTTTTGTCATTTAATCTCTCCTGCCCTAGTTTTCCACCATATCATAGACTCACACTTTTGTTCTTTCCCACTTTTCCCCTCTTTCTCTGTACTTGCTTAAAAGCTGTTCAATGTCTAACTTTTTCCGGTTCTGGTGAAAGGTCATCGACCTGAAAGGTTAACTTTGTTTTTCCCTCCACAGGTATGGTCGGACCTGCTGAGTGTTTCCAGCATTTTATTAATATTTTAGATTTTCAGCATCTGTAGACTTTTACTTTTGCCTTATTTAATACGAAGACACCAAGATTTACAGATAAATTCCAATTATAGAGTCATAGAGGTTTACAGCGTGGAAACAGACCCTTCGGCCCACCTTGTCCATGCCGCCCTTTTTTTTAAAACCCCAAAGCTAGTCCCAATTGCCCTGTTTGGCCCATATCCCTCTATACCCATCTTACCCATGTAACTGTCTAAATGCTTTTTAAAAGACAAAATTGTACTTGCCTCTACTACTACCTCTGGCAACTTGTTCCAGACACCCACCACCCTCTGCGTGAAAAATTTGCCTCTCTGGACACTTTTGTATTTCTCCCCTCTCACCTTAAACCTATGCCCTCAAGTTTTAGACTCCCCTACTATCTAGCTGATCTGTGCCCCTCATTATTTTATAGACCTCTATAAGATCACCCCTCAGCCTCCTACACTCCAGAGAAAAAAGTCCCAGTCTATCCAGCCTCTCCTCAAACCATCAAGTCCTGGTAGCATCTTAGTAAATATTTTCTGCACCTTTTCTAGATTAATAATATCCTTTCTATAATAGGGTGACCAGAACTATACACAATATTCCAAGTGTGGCCTTACCAATGTCTTGTACAACTTCAACAAGCCCTCCTGAATTCAATGTTCTGACCAATGAAATGCCTTCTGACCATGCTGACTGCCTTCTTCACCACTCTGTCCACTTGTGACTCCACTTTCAAGGAGCTATGAACATATACCCCTAGATCTCTTTGTTTTGTAACTCTCCCCAACGCCCTACCATTAACTGAGTAAGTCCTGCCCTGGTTCAATCTACTAAAATGCATCACCTCGCATTTATCTAAATTAAACTCCATCTGCCATTCGTCAGCCCACTGGCCCAATTGATCAAGATGCTGTTGAAATCCGAGATAACTTTCTTCACTGTCCACTATGCCACCAATCTTGGTGTCATCTGCAAACTTACTAACCATGCCTCCTATATTCTCATCTAAATCATTAATATAAATGACAAATAACAGTGGACCCAGCACTGATCCCTGAGGGACACCGCTGGACACAGGCCTCCAGTTTGAAAAACAACCCTCCACAACCACCCTCTGGCTTCTGTTATCAAGCCAATTTTGTATCCATTTAGCTACCTCACCCTGGATCCCGTGAGATTTAATCTTATGCAACAACCTACCACGCGGTACCTTGTCAAAAGCCTTGCTGAAGTCCATGTGGACAACATCAACTGCACTGCCCTCATCTACCTTATTGGTTGCCCCTTCAAAAAACTCAATCAAATCTGTGAATTTGCCTGAATTTTCTTGTATTATGTCCAAAGTGCAGGTCTGCACTGACAGAGGTGCTGTCTTTCGGTCAAGTCTATCATCTCAGGTGCACATAAAAGATCTGAAGGCATGATTTCAAAGAAGGGTGGGTTAGTTCCCCCCCGTGTCCTGGCCACCATGTACCCCTCAAACATCATTGACATGTGTTATCAAATTATCACATTGCTGTTTGTGAGACCATGCTATCCATAAATTGACTGTGTATTTAAAGTTTATTTATTAGTCACAAGTAGGCTTACTGCAATGAAGTTACTGTGAAAATCCCCTAGTCGCCACACTCTGGCGCCTGATCAGGTACACTGAGGGAGAATTTATCATGGCCAATTCACCTAACCTGCATATTTTTGGACCGTGGGAGGAAACCGGAGTACCCTGAGGAAATCTACGCAGACACAGGAAGAACATGCAAACTTCACACAGACAGTGACCCAAGCTGGGAATCGAACCCGGATCCCTGGCACTGTAAGGCAGCAGTGCGAACCACTGTGCCATCGTACTGCCATTTCCTACATTATGCAGTGGTTGCATCTCAAAAAGTACTGCTTTGGCTGTAAAATGCTTAGGGACAACCTGAGGTTGTGAAAGGCTTGTAATAAATGCAAGTCTCTCTTTCTTTTACCATCTTGAGTATACCAGAAAAGAGAAAAACGTACAAGCTCTCCAGCATATCACGTAAGTGATGATTCTTCCAGGGTGAGTCTAGGCAATGATTATGTTTCATTGATTCGTTGGTGGAGTTCATCACAGCAAACCCTGATTCTGTTCTCCACTAGGTATTTTCAAGCAGAACCCATTGTATTGATTTTATTTCCTCCCTACTATTTCATCTATTTTCACAACAACATTGGTGATTGTAGTATTCCAAGTCTTGCCCAGTTGATTTCAGTTAAGTCAGCATAGTCTCAGAATGGTGAACCATTGTACAAAACCAAGAGTCAGTCAAACACTAAACAAACGTGTGATAAATGGTAGACAAACCTTGATTTCAAGCATTCAAAGGTCACAGTTGATTTATTTTTCAATATCCAGCTTCTATGAGAGGTTATGTCACAGCAACAAACCACTACATAGATTTGTACAAGCACTTTACTTCATAGAAATCATAGGATCATAGAAACCCTACAGTGCAGAAGGAGGCCATTCGGCCCATCGAGTCTGCACCGACCACAATCCCACCCAGGCCCTACCCCCACATATTTTACCTGCTAATCCCTCTAACCTACACATCCCTGGACTCTAAGGGGCAATTTTTTTTTTAACCTGGCCAATCAACCTAAACCGCACATCTTTGGACTGTGGGAGGAAACCGGAGCACCCGGAGGAAACCCACGCAGACACGAGGAGAATGTGCAAACTCCACACAGACAGTGACCCGAGCCGGGAATCGAACCCGGGACCCTGGAGCTGTGAAGCAGCAGTGCTAACCACTGTGCTACCGTGCCGCCCACGGTAGCTAATGGTGATGGAATGGAGATCAGTAAGTAAGTGATAGAATCTCAAGTTTTGACCTAAAATGAGCTGCATACTTGCATCATCTTCATACAAATGAACAAATTAACATTTCTTCAGTGTTTTCATCATTATGACACGATTCTTTTTCATTGTTTCATGAAATGGTGCTGCTTAAAGCTGAGACCAAGACATATCTTGGCTCAGTTACACAATCAAAAAAGAAAACATTGGGACCACAAATATTTCAACTGATCACAAGCTGACATACCTTGTGTGTTTAACACCAATTGAAAATCGTTCCACAAGTAAAGTACGCCAAGTTTATACTTTAGGAAGGATGTGAAGTCTTTAGAGAGAGTGCAGAAAAGGTTCACGAGAATGGTTCCAGGAATGAGGCACTTCAGTTCTAACCAGAGATTTATCAAGCTAAGGTTGTTCTTCTTAGGAGAGATTCAGAGAGAAGTTGATTGAAGTGTTCAAAATCATGAGGGATCTAGATAGAGCAAAACTGTTCCCCAACAAAGAATCAATGGCAGCATAAAAAAACATTTAATCTGCAGCAAGTGCTTAAGATCTGGAATGCCTTGCCTTAGGTTGGGTAGATTCAATTCTTGCTTTCAAAGGGAATTCAATAATATTCTTAAGGTAAAAATCGTGGAGGGTTACAGGGAAAGGATGGGGACTAACATTAGCTAATTGCCCTTGCAAGGAACTGGCATAGATTTGATAGGTTGAATGGTCCTCGTCTGTGCTGAAAGCATTTTATGATTCATAAGTTAATGTTGACTATATTATTTTATTTAAGAAAGTGAAAATAGTTATGTACAAGAAAATATATCTTGATGTATTGAAGCCCATCCCCCAGCAGAGCATATAATAATGTTTGAAAATTTGCATATCTATAGTTTGCAATGCAGTAGCATAGTAAATAGTTCACCTTCGCACAGTTAAAAAAAAATTGGAGAATTCTTGTTGCATCAAGGCAAGTTATCTCAGATTGCAACGGGATCTGAGTGGGCTGACGAATGGCGAGGTGATGCATTTTGGTAGATTGATCCAGGGCAGGGCTTACTCAGTTAATGGTAGGGTGTTGAGGAGAGTCACAGAACAAAGAGATCTCGGGGTACATGTTCATAGCTCCTTGAAAGTGGAGTCACAGGTGGACAGAGTGGTGAAGAAGGCATTCTCTCAGAGATGCTGGCCTTGCTCAAGTTAAACCACAATTGTAGTCTGCGAATGATAGCAGTCACAATAGGTAAATGTGTGCCAGTGTTCATGATATGGAATATTATTGGTGAAGGAAGGTTTAGTGCTGATAAAATATGGTCACTATGAAAAGTAAGTACTTGGCTACCTCCGATGATTTTTCTGACTTGATAATGATGCTGTTGATGTCAGGAAATTGAGCTACTTTGAGTGCATGGAATATCTCATCACTTCAAGTTACATACCAATAATTAAAATGGACTAACCAATCAACCCCAAGCACTTAACTGCTCAAAATCTTTGAGATACCTTAAGCACCTGGTTGGGAGTTCATGTGGCACAGTGGGTAGCATCCCTGCCTCTGAGTCAAAAGCTCAGGGCTCAGGACCCACTCTAGGACTTGGTGGCCAAGGAAGGTGTGTTCATAACATGGTTGAACAATAACCATGAGTCAGAACTAGTAAATATTTCCAACACACACCAATGGCAAATGGTAAGAATGGGAGAGATTTCTAGTCAACCATGTGATGGAAACAAATTGGAGCCTCTACAATCATAATCCAATGCTCCAGGCTACAACGTGAATGTAAAAGTGACTGCTGCCATAGCAACTCATAGACTCTGAAAATATATAGATTTGTTACCCTTTTAAAAAAAAAGTAAAGATTCAATACACTGTGTAGAGACCTTCCATCGATGCTGATTCTGATAAAGGATTTGTCTTCAAATTATTTAATCAATCTTTTCTGTCACTTTTCTGAAAAGTGCAACGTTGTCTGTAAAGTGCTATTATATAACCAATTATCATAGAAATCATAGAAACCCTACAGCACAGAAAAAGGCCATTCAGCCCATCAAGTCTGCACCAACCACAATCCCACCCAGGCCCTACCCCCATATCCCTACACATTTACCCACTAATCCCTCTAACCTACACATCTCAGGACACTAAGGGCAATTTTAGCATAGCCAATCAACCGAACCTGCACATCTTTGGACTGTGGGAGGAAACCGGAGCACCGGCCTTGCCAATTATAGCAAGATCTAGATGACATTACAGGCTACAAGTTGAAGACAAGTAGTAGAGTTGGCAACAATGCACCCCTCCCTGACGAGCCACTCTTCTTGAATTCCTGAAGTCTTTTTGGATATGGTAATGCCACTGTGATGTTATAGGCTGGAGACTACATGGTATTGACACAAGATATGAGAATCTGAGCAGGAGGCCATTCGGCACCTCAGGTTTGCTCTGCCATTCAATAACGTCACAGCTGATCTGACTGTGGCCTTACTCCCATCTGCCCCCTTCTCCCAAAACCCTTGACTCCCTTGTCTATTAAAAATCTAACTCCGCCTTTGATAAATTCAATGACCTTGCCTCTACTGCTTTGTGGGGCATAAAATTCCTGAGATAAGAAAGTTCTAGTATCGGGTAGGAGACCCCTAATTTTAAAATTAATCCTCTAGTTCTAGAAATCCACAAGGGGAAACATTCTCACAGCAACCACCCTGTCAAGACTCCTCAGGATCTTAAGAACAAAGAAAATTACAGCACAGGAACAGGCCCTTCGGCCCTCCAAGCCTGCACCGACTATGCTGCCTGACTTACCTAAAGCCCCCTACCCTTCCAGGGACCATATCCCTCTATTCCCATCCTATTCATGTACTTGTCAAGACACCCCTTAAAAGTCACTACTGTATCCGCCTCCACTACCTCCCCCGGCAACGAGTTCCAGCACCCACTACTCTCTGTGTACATCTCCTTTAAACCTTGCCCCTTGCACCTTAAACCTATGCCCCCTAGTAATTGACTCTTCCCCCCTGGGAAAAAGCTTCTGACTATCCACTCTGTCCATGCCTCTCATAATCTTGTAGACTTCTATTAGGTCTCCCCTCAACCTCCGTCGCTCCAGTGAGAACAAATAAATGTCTCAATAAGATCATCTCTCATTCTTTTAAACGCCAATGGGTGTAGGCCCAACCCTGTCTCACAGTGCCATGGACCCGGGTTTGACTCCTGCCTTGGGTCACTGTCTGTGCAGAGTCTGCATGTTCTTCCCGTGTCTGTGTGGGTTTCCTCCCAGTCCGAAAGATTTGCTGGTTAGGTGCATTGGCTATGCTAAATTCTCCCTTAACGTACTCAAATAGGCATTGGAGTGTGGCGACTAGGGGATTTTCACAGTAACTTCATTGCAGTGTTAATAATGTAAGCCTACTTGTGACACTAATAAATCAACTTAAAACTTAAACCGCTTCATCCGAGGAGTCAGTCTCGTGAACCAACTCTGAACTGCTTCTAAAGTTTATTTATTAGTCACAAGTAATCTTACATTAACACTACAATAAAGCTACTGCGAAAATCCCCTAGTTGCCATACTCTGGCACCCGTTCGGGTACACTAAAAGAGAATGTAACATGCCAGTGCACCTAACCAGCACGTTTTTCAGACTGTGGGAGGAAACCTGAGCAAGCAGGGGAAACCATACACACACAGGGAGAACGTGCAGACTCCACACAGTGAACCAAGCAGGGAATCGAACCCAGGTCCTTGGCACTGTAAGGCAGCAGTGCTAAGCACTATGCCACCATTGCAAGTATGTCCTTTTGGAGATCAAAACTGCACACAGTACTCCATGGACAGCACAGTAGTAGCACCTGGGCCGAAGGGCCTGTTCTGTGCTGTACTGTTCTATGTTCTATGTTGGAATAGTGTAGGTTAGATGGACTTTAGATTGGTTTCACTGGTCGGCGCAACATTGAGGGCCGAAGGGCCTGTACTGCGCTGTAATGTTCTATGATTGCTGGCTTGGCTCAGTTTGTGTGTGTGGAGTTTGCATGTTCTCCCCATGTTTGCGTGGATGCCCATTCCCTCCTGCCATCCAAAAGATGTGCTGGTTATGTGCATTGACTATGTGAAATTCTCCCTCAGTGTACCCGAACAGGAGCCAGAGTGTGGCGACTCGGGCATTTTCACAGTAACTTCATTGTAGTGTTAATGTAAGCCTACTTGTGACACTAATAAATAAAGATGTGGCATCATTAAGGCCCTCGCTCTTATACTGTATTTCCCATTGCAATAAATGACATTCCACTGGACCTATTGATGGTGAAGGTTAAAGTGTGTGACTTGCCTGATTGTCCACTCTACCAGATGTGAAATTGGTCAAACTTTTATGCCATGTTAAGTCATCCCCAGCAGTGACCTTTAAATAGGTCCATTAGGAGAGAGGCTACCGCCAGGGTGAAGTGAATAAGATGAAATACCGCCAGTTTCATATTGGAAAGAAAAAGAAAGCTGCACCATACTCAATTCCACAAGAGAAAAAACTCAACACCCAATTCCCTGGGGAAAAATGGCTGCCGTTGCTAAGGAAGTGGAGGCGCGCGATACTTCCGGTGCTCTGCTATTGGTCGATGCCCAGTAAGGGGGCGGGGGCAGAGGGTGATTGACAGGAGCTCCCCGGGCTGCCTCCTCAGAGCCGGCAGCGGCTGCACGGTCTATCGGAGAATGATGCCGGGTAAGGCAGCAGCAGCAGCATCTTCCTTCATTAAAGGCAGAGCTGTGAAAGATTGTGGACATAAGTGTTCTCCAGGCAATGAGAATGATGGCGCGCAGCTTATTTCTCTTCATATCTTTATATGTTTGTCTTTCTCTATTCCAGGGTTTGGAGGCAATGCAAACGAAATGCAGTGGTGTTTCTCCCAGGTTAAAGGAACTATTGACGAGGATGTCTCAGAAGGTAAACCTTTTTTCTCTCTCTTCCATCCCCCTCCCCAACTGGAATACATCTCAACTGTAATATAATTACAATTACAACTTCCCTGACAGTGCTGGTTGAAACAGGGGAGCGTTTGTGTGAGCTGATTTCCTCAGTGCCATGTAGAGCTGTAACCTTTTTGAATGGCAGCTTTGCATTCAAATTAGAAATTCCCCTTTCCTTCGCCGCACACCATAAAATAATGATTTTCTTTTCATTTGTATTCAGATTTTACATTTGTCGGTTTGATGAGTAAGTGCTGCTGTGACTAATTGCTTGTTTACAAATGCCATTGGCTGCAGAAAGCAGAAGTGTTAATGCTTAAAAATAAATAGGAAGTGAACATGTGTCTGACTGTCAACACCAGACTCCCTTGACAGGATCCCTTGAACCTGCCCAGTGATAGGTTGTAAGAGCAAATAAGGTACTTAGTTTAGACAGCGACTGGTTATGTATGTTCATGTACTGATGTGTGTATTGCATGTTGACTGAACTCTCAGTTGCATGGTAGTAAACTGTTGACCTTAGCTGTTAACCTGAAGGATAGTGTGTGGTTTTGGCTTGTAGGCATTTATGTACACTTTGTAGATTCTTGCTGTAAACCCAGGGGCAGCAATAGAGCGATTTTGACTATAGACTACTCGGGATTTGGTGGTGACGGTGACTTGATTATAATGCCTCAGAACATTATTGCACCTACTACAAAATGAGGGGTGTTTTTTAAACTGTGGTGGTTTAATGTGTGATGGTGACTGCATATTGGGGTAAGAATAAATAATATCCCAAGTTATTTGTAGGCTCCAGCCAGCAGTTTGTGTGCTAGCCTTGTCTGCTCTATTGTGTTACTGTAATGTCAGTGGTAATTGTGCACTTATTCGGAGAACACTTGATGGCTGTATGGTTGACTCCTGCTCCTATTTTGTAAGTTCTTATGTTCTTAATCGTACCATCCTTGAAGATTTTCTGAGGTTGTGGCCTCGCTGGTGATGCCAGGCTGCCTACCTGCCTGCATAATCTTACCTGAGACAGTCAATTAAGCAGTCACCTCTGAGTATTTAAGGGTAGCAGGTGGACCAGGCAAATGCCTGGCCCAGTGGGATGGATCCCACTGATGTCCTGTGACAGCCCCATCAGGAGAGTTGGGTTGCTGCTGCAGCAAGCAGGAGAACCTGGGATGCTTCATGATGGAGGTACCCTGGGAAGATGCAAAATTATTAAAATTATTTGTGGCCACAACTGTCTAGACATCATTGTGAAGGGGTCCCTTTCTCAAGGATAGCCTGTGGTCACAGCTGTGGCCTTGTGGCAGATGTGGTTCAAGGGTGGGAAGATAAATAAAGCAGGGCTCATGGCCTCACCATGGTCTGCCGCTGGGAGACTGCCTTCAGGGACTCTGCCGTCCAATCATCATACAACCTATGCTGTGTATCGGCTGCTGGTAAGATTTTGGTGGTGTCTGCATTCTGGTTCCAAGTGCCCAGTTAATTGCCATTAATCAGTTACCCACTGCTGCCTGATGGATAGCTGCTTCTGCTGCTCACTGGCCTCTGGCAAGATCAGCTAGTGACAGGAACATGTTGGCCCAATTAACCCATTGGCAACTTTTTGGATTTCCCTCCACAGGTCTCAAAAGATTTGCTCATAGTCATTGTTGGAGCAAAATGCCTCAGAGCAACTCAGAGCATTGAGCAATGAAAGAAGGTGGTGACCAAACAACGAGTTTTAAAGAAGCACCTGAAAAGGGGAGTGCACGAAAGGGTGCTTCAGAGCTGGGGCCAAGACAGTTAAAGCTTTATGCCTAGTTCTGGAATGGGGAGGCATTGTGCAAAGGAGGAATAAGATCGAAAAAGGGGCTGGAAGAGGGAGTTGAGGGGGGGGGGGGGAGGTGGAGGAGAGTGTTGAGGCTGTGGATAGGTTTGCAGATTAAGATTATGAATTGAATTGGCTGAGTGATGGGGAAGCAGGTGAGTTTAGTCAGGCCCAGAGTTAATGGTACTTTGTGGGGTATGCTCTGTAGGATGAGTTGCATTATCCAGGATGCAACTTGGAAGGCTGCAAGAAGAATGTTATGATGTATCAAAAGCACAGGTAGTACTTTCCCCACCAATGGGATGAAGTAGGTGTGTTGGCAGACAATGTTGTTGAAGTCGTCAGACTAGATGGTGACTGAGATGTGTTTTGAAGCTGGGCTCAGAGACCAGGCATGACTGAGGTGGCGAGCAAAAAACAATGATGCCAATTCGAATAGCGCAGAATAAAGCATTTAATTCCCCACCTCGTGTCGATACCTTAACACAGTTCAGCACACTTAGGATTTTATTCATTTATTGAAATAATATACTTAGTCTCCCGTCTGGTGAGGAAAGAAGACTACAATTTAAAAGATACTGTCAAATTTTGACGGTTTTAGAGAGGATAGTTATGAAATTTGTGAAACAAGAGGTTGAATCAAATTCATTAAGTTCTAAAATTTTCTTGACCTAGTCGTATGAAACAAAGAACTGACTTTCCTTTACATAGCAGCTTTCCCGTTGTTTCAAAGCACAGGAAAAGTGACAGCCAAATTGAGTACAGCAAGATCCCACAGACAGCAAAGTGACAATGACCACTTAACCTGGTCTCCTGAACTTGGCCGAAGGATAAATATTGGTCAGAAGATCCCAGCTAACCTCCTTGCTGTTCTCTGAAATAGGATCTTTATTTCTTATCTGAGAGGACAAATCAACTTTGGTTTAAAGTCTCATCCAAAAAGAAATGCGCTTCCAACAGTGCAGCACTTCCTCAGTGCATGGTGGGACAGTGGTTAGCACTGTTGCCTCACAGCTCCATGGACCCGGCTTCGATTGCTGGCTTGGGTCACTGTCTGTGCGGAGTTTGCATGTTCTCCCTGTGTCTGCGTGGGTTTCCTCCAGGTGCTCCGCCTTCCTCCCACAGTCCAAAGGTGTGCTGGTTAGGTGCATTGGCCATGCTAAATTCTCCCTCAGTGTACCCGGAGGCACCGGAGTGTGGCGACTAGGGAATTTTCACAGTAACTTCATTGCAGTGTTAATGTAAGCCTACTTGTGACTAATAAATAAACTTTTTACTTTAAGTACTGCGTCAGAGTATCAATTCACATTTTGTGCTGTAGCCTCGGGAGTTGAACTATAATTTATGGAAATAATACTATGTTTTAGAGCAGATGAGTCTTGGCTTCACTCACCCTATTCATTGCTGTAGCTTCATAGCCTTTGGTGCTGGTTTATTTGTAGCTGCTTCATTGTCCAAACGCAGACACTTTTGTAGCCTTTTGGGCTCACAGAAGACCATATTTTTCTTATTCAAAGAATAATCTGACATTGAAGTCTGTATTGGCTAGAAAGGTGGCCTGCTAGTGGGGACGGCTACATTTTGCCATACCAGCACTGATTCTGTACAATGCTTGTCTCAGCAATCGGCAAAGCCATCAATTCCTGGAATGAAACCAAAGAGAGTGTGAAGGATTGCAAATTTGAAGCTTTTAGATTTTAGGAGTGAGTTAGCTCAGAGTAGATGTTGTTTGTAAACCAAAATGAATGAAACTTGAGCAGTTTGACACCAAGCATATAATAGTGTACTCAGAATTGCATCCAGAAAGACAAAACTGTAATTTTAAAAAATGCAAGACAAACCATTTTATGTACCTTCCTGCTTAATGAGGTGTCAGATTTGAATACTTGCCAAGTTTGTATCTTGTAGGTTCTTCCACAGAGAGATTTAAAGGAAAGTTATTGAAACGATGGCCTGATTTCTCTTGGTAGTTAACTCAATTGTTTCCTATCATGAACTCAATTGTTTCCTATCATGGTTGGAAGGCATGATTATTAGGCATGGTTATTATCATGAAATGGCCTGAGTGGCAGATGAGTTCTGATCTCGGGGTACATGTTCATAGCTCCCTGAAAGTGGAGTCACAGGTGGACAGAGTGGTGAAGGAGGCATTCGGCATGCTTGGTTTCATCGGTCAGAACATTGAATACAGGAGTTGGAATGTCTTGTTGAAGTTGTACAAGACATTGGTAAGGCCACACTTGGAATACTGTGTGCAATTCTGGTCACCCTATTATAGAAAGGATATTATTAAACTAGAAAGAGTGCAGAAAAGATTTACTAGGATGCTACGGGACTTGATGGATTGAGTTATAAGGAGGGGCTGAATAGACTGGGACTTTTTCCCCTGGAGCGTAGGAGGCTGAGGGGTGACCTTATTGAGGTCTATAAAATACTGAGGGGCATAGACAAGGTAGATAGTCAATATCTTTTCCCAAAGGTAGGGGAGTCTAAAACTAGAGGGCATAGGTTTAAGGGGAGAGAGTCCAGAGGGGCAATTTTTTCACACAGAGGGTGGTGAGTGTCTGGAACAAGCTGCCAGAGGTAGTAGTAGAGGCGGGTACAATTTTATCTTTTAAAAAGCATTTAGATAGTTACATGGGTAAGATGGATATAGAGGGATATGGGCCAAATGCGGGCAATTGGGATTAGCTTAGGGGTTTGAAAAAGAAGGGCGGCATGGACAAGGTGGGCCGAAGGGCCTGTTTCCATACTGTAAACCTCTATGACTCTATCTATGAGTGGCCTGGCTGGAAACTTCTAAGTTGTTAGGATGATATTTTAAAAAATCACTTAAAAAAAAAAATAAAAACAGAAAATTCGGAAGGAACTCAGGTTTTAAAAATCATTCGTGATGTGGGCTTTGCTGGCTAGACCAGCATTTGCTGGCTCGGCCCAAACTTCACTGCCCTTGAGAAGATGGTGGTTAGCTGCCTTCTTGAACTGCATGCAGTTCACGTGGTGTAAGTAGACCCACAATGCTGTGAGGAAGGGAGTTCCAGAATTTTGACCCAGCGACAGGGAAGGAAGGGTGTTATATTTCCAGGTCCGAACAATATGTGGCTTGGAGAAGAACTGCCAGCTGGTGGTACTCCCATATATCTGCAGCCCTTGACCTTTTAGATAGTAGTGGTTGTGGGTTTGGAAGGTACTGTCTAAGGATCCTTGGTGAGTTCCTGCCATGCATCTTATAGATGGTACACACTGCTGCTATTATGCATTGGTGGTGGAGGGAGTGAATGTGGAAGGGATGCCAATCAAGAGGGCTGCTTTGTCCTGTGTGCTGTTGAGACCAAGTGTTGTTGGAGCTGCACTAAGCCAAGCAATGACAGAGTATTCCATCACACTCTTAACTTGTGCCTTGTAAATGGTGGAAAAGCTCTGGGAAGTCAGGAGATGAGCTACTTTCTGGAGGATTCCTAGCCTCTGACCTGCTCTTGTAGAGTCCAGTTGTGTTTTTGGCCAATTGTAACACCTAGGATGTTGAAAGTGGGGGATTCAATAATGCCAGTGCCCTTGAATGTCAAGAGGGGATATTTAGATTCTCTTGTTGGAAATGATCATTGCTTGGCACTTGTGGGGCCAGAATGTTATTTCCCACTTGTCAGCCCAAGCCTGGATATTGTCCTGATCTTGCTTCTTTTGGACACGGACTGCTTCCGTATCTGAGGAGTCGCGAATGGTGCTGAGCATTGTGCAATCATCACCGAGCATCCCCACTCCTCATCTTATGATGGAAAGAAAGTCATTGATGAAGCAACTGAAGATGGTTGGACCAAGGACACTACCCTAAGGAACTCCTGCAGCTCCTTTGTCCATGTTTGGTACGAAGCTGTAATGAGGTGAGGTGGGAACCCAAACTGAGTGTCAATGAGCAAGTTATGGCTAAATAGTTGTTGCTTGATTGCACTGTTGATGACCCTTTCTATCACTATATTGATGATCGAGAGTAGACTGATGGAGCAGTAGCCTGCCAGAGTTGATTTTTTTCCTGCTTTCTATGTACAGGATATACCGAGGCAGGTGTGGCAGTATCTGTGGAGAGAGAGAAACACAGTTAATGTTTTGAGTCCAAGATAATTCTTCTTCCAGACTTTTAAAATAATTTATTTTTAAATAATCCTTTTTTTCATTTATCATATGTTATCTGAGTTTCCACCAGCAGTGAAGTGAACTCCAGAATAGAAACCACATCCACACTCACTTATTTTTATATATTGGACATACATAAAGATAGGAAAGAAGCCAAAAGAGAAAATGTTGGAAAATCTCAGCAGGTCTGGCAGCATCTGTAAGGAGAGAAAAGAGCTGATGTTTCGAGTTCAGATGGTCCTTTGTCAAATTTTGACCCAGCGCCAGGGAAGGAACGTTATATATTCAAGTCTGGACACTTTGTGGCTTGGAGGTGAACTGCCAGGTGGTGGTACTCCCATATATCTGCAGCCCTGACCTTTAAGATGGTAATGGTTGTTGGTTTGGAAGGTACTGTCTAAGGATCCTTGGTGAGTTCCAGCCGTGCACCTTATAGATGATACACGCTGCTACTATTATGCATTGGTGGTGGAGGGGGTGAATGTGGAAGGGATGCCAATCAAGGGGGCTGCTTTGTCCTGGGAAAGGCTTGAAATATTCACCTTTTATAGAACATGTTGCTAATATTGCTTTTTAGAATGTACTTTAAGTACCAGTATCAATTTGTTTTTCTTAAGTATATAACTAAAGGGAAAAGGTGTAAGCCAGTTGCCAAAAAGCTGTTGAAAACTGTTAGAAAATATCTAATTTCCAAAACTTGCAGCTATTGTGCAGTTTCTAACTAATGAATCTTGTTGCCTCTGTCTTTCTAGCTAATATACGTTATACATGTGTGATGATCTGTTTGTCATTTGGTTTTAGACTTGGCCAAAAAAATCACTTCTAATGACACTGAGCTTACAATATCCTCGGTGGCGGAGAAGGGCAGAGTTATGGGAAGGAATCAATGTAGTGCAAGAGCGGGGGAGGGAATTGGCAGTGTGGTAATAGAGGTGAAACGTGTATGTCTATGCATGTGGTGTATTGAACACCTAAACTAAAACACTTGATACACTTCCAAGTAAGATTGCTGCCAAATACCATGGAAATATATTTGCTTTTAAAACTGATTTTTTTCGCTCTCTCAGAGTGATGGTGTGTGCTGAATTTTTAAATAAAACCAACTGAAAAGATGTACAATGAGTACTGAAAATTGAATCTCAGGCTGTCACCCCACTGTTTTATAACTGGAAGTGCATAATATAAGGCTCTGTGCGTGGTACTTCAGTGTCCCAGGATGACTCATACACAGGCTATTAAAACATTTGAGTTGAGTCGGCTAGATTGCTAGAATATGTTATGGAGCATTTTTACTCCTGCACAGATAGTGTAATTTTCTCTTCAACACTTGTTTAATCGATGTGTTAAAGCTCTACATGAGAAAGATAACTACTTTAAAGCATTTCTTGAAAGGAAGCTTTGAATGAAATTGCCATATATGAAAGGTAATTAAATTGTATTTCTTGTTTTTATTGTTCTTATTGCATTCCCAATTTTCTCCCCCACTATTGTGGCCATGCCATTAGCTCTGGAATGATTGCCACCCTCTTTGTCTTCTTCCCCTATTACAATTCTCCAGACAACATACATTTTATGAAGCATTTGGTTTAATGTCTCCTCTTTTGACTTTTTATTAATACTTAAATAAAAATAATGTGAACTGCTTTAGAATGGTCTACTATGCTAAAATGGTGAAGTGCAAGACCAGCATATCTTGTCTATCTCTACTTGCCCTTGAACGGAGTGGGTTGCTAGACCATTTCATTTGGCAGTTAGAGTCAACCAAATTGTTGTGGGTCTCAAGTCACATGTAGGTAAAGATGACAGATTTCCTTTCCCAAAGGGTATTAGTGAACTAGATTGGTAGTTACAACAATTGGTAATAGTTGTTATGGTCATCATTACAGAAATAAGCTTTCACTTCCAGATTTATTAACCAAATTTAAAATTCCACCAGCTGCCACGGTGGGATTTGAACCCATGTCCCCCAGATCTTAGCTTGGGCCACTAACTTATTAGCCCAGTGACATTACTGCAACACCACCATCTTTTGCTTTTGTTGGGTGGTGACAGGGGTCCCTGCCAGCTGGAGAGCTGTTGAGAGCTCACTGACACCTCCTTCTGAGGAGGCCCCCTGCCAAGTTAGGTGCCAATTGAGCACTTAAATGGACGGTGCAAGTCCTGCAACACCCTCCCCGCCAAGAGCTGCTGGCCAATTAGAGGCAGGCAGTTGTGCATTACTCTGCAGTGGGCTGGAGGCCCAGGATCACTGAGGGTCCCAGGCCACTGGTGAGTGATGGCAGGGTGTGAGTAATCAAGAAGGACAGGTGGCTCTCAGCAAGTGCACCTTCCCATTGCTGATGCTGACTATCTTGATCAGGCAATGACTGTCTTTGAATGGACCCCTACCATCCTTCTGAAGCCTGCAGTACACCAACTAGGTTTGCTTATTGGGCTTCCCATGTGGCAAGTTCAACACTAGGTAAAAACCAATGGCAGCAGGATGAGGCTCATAAATGGGTCTTAATTGCCCACATAAGAGCCTTAATTGGCAGTGGGGCAGGCAGGCTGTCTATGAGCCAATCTGTCACAGGTGTGATCAGGGCAGAGGTGTAAAAGACAGTAGGGTGCCCAACTGCCACCCACCCCAACCAAAATGCCTTCCCACCTCCAAACTCACCTTGGAGGAAGACATTAAATTCTGCCTCTTGTGTGTTTATTAGGAGTTTACAATTTACTGGGTAGATGGTGGTGTTGCAGTAATGTCACTGGGCTAATAAGTTAGTGGCCCAAGCTAAGATCTGGGGGACATGGGTTCAAATCCCACTGTGGCAGCTGGTGGAATTTTAAATTTGGTTAATAAATCTGGAAGTGAAAGCTTATTTCTGTAATGATGACCATAACAACTATTACCAATTGTTGTAACTACCAATCTAGTTCACTAATACCCTTTGGGAAAGGAAATCTGTCATCTTTACCTACATGTGACTTGAGACCCACAACAATTTGGTTGACTCTAACTGCCAAATGAAATGGTCTAGCAACCCACTCCGTTCAAGGGCAAGTAGAGATAGACAAGATATGCTGGTCTTGCAAATGACCCCCACATCCCATGAAAGAGTAAAGAAAAATGACAATCTTTTGACTGTTTATATTTATTTGCCATCGTTTACAAGAAAGGGACATGGATCTGTACTTGAAAAGAAATATTTGGAGGGCATAAAGGAAGGACTGGTTGGATAACTGTTTGAAAGAACCAACACAGACACGATGGGCTGAATGGCCTTATTCAGCTATGTAAAGTTCTATGTGGGGAAATAACAGCAAGTGCTGTCATTAAGTAGCAGCAAGGAAACAAGTGTTTACTTAAGTGTCGGTGGCGGGGAGGGGGGGGAGGGTTGCGGACAATGGAGTATAGAATTTTAGGTGTTAAAACTGTAGAAGAGGTGAGTTCAAAATGGAGATATAAGAATACAATTCATACGATGGTCATAACTGCTTACCAGCTGTTGTCCTCTCCTGAGCTCTGAGAAACTCACCTCATGGAAGGGCCTGTTTCCATACTGTAAACCTCTATGACTCTATGACTTTTATGCTAAAAGCCTGGTCCAAGGCAAATCGTAGATAGGAGATCAAAAGAAAAATATGATATATTATCAGCTGGTAAGTTTCTCAGAGCTCAGGAGAGGACAACAGCTGGTAAGCAGTTATGACCATAGCCACACCCAGTTCTGTAAGCACATGTATGTGTGTGTGTACATGCATGCATGGTGCATGCGTGTGTGTATGTGTGTGTGTGTTCACGCCTTCAGTTTGTATTGTGGTTTTTCATGAGTGCATATAACACAACTATACTGTCCCCTCACTGCTTTACATAGCTTTCCTCCTATTAGTGGGGTTCTTAACTATGGCAAAAACTGTGACAAATGGATTTCAGTCTGAGCAAGTGTGAGTTCCATTTTGGACCTAAAAAAGTCTAAAGCAGGGTACTTTCTAAATGGTGAAAAATTAGAAACACAAGAGGTTGAAAGAGACTTGGGTGTCCGTGTTGATCATAAAAATGTCATGGATAAATACACAAAATAATCAAAAAAGTTAATGAAATAATGGCCTTGTACATCTACAGGACTATTCTTCAGCTTTTCAAAGCAGTGGTTAGACCACACCTGGAGTACTGTGGAGCAGTTATGAGCACCACACCTTGAGAATGTATTGGCTATGGAGGGAGTGTGGTTTAACAATGATGCCTAGCCTTCAAGAGTTACAAAATACAAGGAGAGATTACACAAATTAGGCTGTATTTCGTATAATTTGGGAGGTTGATGATTTAAAGTTGAAATGAGGGTTGTGAGGTTTTTGTAGCTCTAGGAAGTTGGTTCTGAGGTGAACTGCAACAGGTTAGATACTCTAGCTGCCTGGTGTCTTGCAGCTTGCTTCCAATTGGCTGAATTGATGACTTAATGACTTTGGTGGAGCTGCTTGCACACAGCTCCTAGTTGATATTTTAAACAAAGACAACATGCTGCCTTCATGTGGCTTTCTCAAGTTCAAAGTATTTTTCCAAATAAGGAAGGGTGTTCATGTTGATTAGATATCCTGTGTTGTGGATTAACATCTGAGAATTTGAAACAGTCAGTGTCTTTATTTTATGCTCGACTGCTGGACCAGACCCCCAAGTTATTTTAGGGTGCCAGACTAGGCACACTGGCTGCCAGAAGACTAAATCTGAAATTTTAAACATTCCTATTAAATAAGAAAAAAGCAGTAGATATATTTATGTTAATTGCACTTGTATAATCACATTTAGAATAACCCATTTAAATCCAATTTTAGTTTCAGGAAAAGGGATTGACATGCATCAGTCTGGAATGTTCTTTTTAATCCCCCTGAGACATGGCATTCAGAGACTGGGCATGACAGCACCATTCATGATTCCTCAAATACTGAAGTGTCCATTTGTTGCAAGCTTGGGCTCACAAGTGGCAAGTAACATTTGCAGTACGAGTGCCAGGCAATGACCATCTCCAAAAAAAGAGAATCTAACATTTAATGGCATTGCCATCTCTGAATCCCCCAATATCTTGGGCATTGCCATTGACCAGAAACTGCACTGCACCATCTATATAAATATTGTGGCTACGAGAGCAGGTCAGAAGCTGGGAATTTTGTGGAGAGTAACTCAGCATCTGGCTCCCCAAAGCCTATTCACCACAATTGAATTTGCCCATAGAAGACTATGCTTGCCTGGATGAGTGCAACTCTACCAAGAAGCAAGACATAATCCAGGACATTGCAGCCTGCTTCATTGGTACCCATCTACAAGCATTCATTACTGATTCACAGTGGCAGCAGTGTGTCCCATCTATATGATGCATTGCAGCAACTCATCAAGATGCCTTCAGCCCCTTCCAAACCTGCAACCTTTATCTCCAGAAGGTAAAGGGCAACAGATACATGGGAAAAACCACCACCAACAAGTTCCCCTCAAGGCAAACACCATTCTGACTTTGCTATTGCTGGAACTCCCTTGCTAACAGCACACTGGGTGTTCCTACAACACATGGACTGTGGTGGTTCAAGAAGGCAGAAGACCACTACCTTCTCTAGGCAATTAGGGATAGGCAGTAAATGCTGGCCCAGCCAGTGAAACCTAGATCCCATGAACAAGTAAAAAAAGGTAAGTATGTGGAGTTGGGTTGCAGATAAATCAGTCATAGTACTGTTGAATGACAAGAGGATTTAAATGGTCTACCTGTTCCCATGTCCTGAAGTACAAGAATCCCCTCCCCCACCCCTCTTGTATTCCTAACAACATTTATCAAATAAAAATCACCACAACAGATTATCTGGACATCTGCTGTTGGTAGGTAGGATCTTATCGTGCACAAATTGGATGCCATATTTGCCTACATTACAACAAACACTACATTTTCAAATATTTAATTGTGGTACTTGTCAAAGTCTGGGACACAATTTAGGAACGCCAATGAACTTTCTGACTGATGATGGAAAGGAATTTGTGAATGAGCAATTTTGAGATGTGTGAAAATTTGAACATCAGAGTAATGCTTACTGTGCCTGAGAGCCTGTTCAACAATGTTTTGTGCGAGGGGGATCGTGCAGAGATAGATGACATGTTACATAAGATACTGGCCGATTAAACTGGATTGCAAATTGGAAACACCGTTGGCATGGGCAGTCAATGAAAATAATTTTTTACAAATTGTTGGTGGGGAGTGTAGTCCATAGCAGTTGGTGTATGGAAGGAGTACAATGTTGCCTTCAGTGCCAGCAGCTGTTTCCCCATTCTCTTGAAGGAACTACCATTAATTCTACTCAGTTATTAGCAATACAGTTTAATCAAATGCAGGCCCAGAAATGTTCTACATGTAACCCCCTGCTGACCACTATATGGGGGCTACTATTTAAATATTCAATCAACAGGATCCCGAATTCCTAGCGGTTGATGTTGATTTGGCTAATTCCCTGTTTACCCATAAATGTCAGTACTGTAAGTCGGAATATCAAAAATAAATTTAATAACACATATTATTAACAGACATAAAACAGTGAGCTCTGATCTTCAACCGTTGGTGCACATATGGGGAAACTCATCCTCCGTAACACATTCGTAGATACTGATCCAGTTGGACTGTATAGTCCCCACCAGTTACTCACGACACCCACACACAGTCCAGGAGAGACACACGTGTGGAAGATGATGCCGCAGGAGGCAAAGGTGCCGCGAGCTATCCGTGCAGCAACGTAGGTCGAGTGCGCTGAATGCTGTCCTCCTCGGCAGTAATGAAAAGAACAGGCAGGGGAATGCCTGGCTGCCTCTCACTCCAAACCGAATTCTCCCTGCCTGGAAAAAGCTCTCTCTCTCCATCTCTCTGCCTCTCCAGCTCTGCCTCTCTCTCTGCACTCTTCCTCTCCAGCTCTGCCTCTCTCTCTCCAGCTTTCTGCCTCTCTCTCCAGCTCTCTGCCTCTCTCTCCAGCTCTCTGCCTCTCCAGCTCTGCCTCTTCACTTCCTGGCGCCTTTTTTTTTCTCCCGCCCCCAGAGCAATCCCATTGGCCCAGCCCACATCACTCAACCAACAGCATCCTGTTCACAGCACCCACCCGGCAAACAGGACACTGAAGCCCACCAGGGACAAAGAACACTGGTAACTGTCTTACCCACAAATTTTCCTCAGTCCCTTACATACACCAATTAGCATCTTTGTCATGCATGTTGATTTTCTGTGGTGAGGTAGAATTTGAGCAATGGATGATCAAAAAAATAAAGAAGGAATTCAGTATTGGTAGATATGGAGGATTTCTTATCCAATATACTGTGCTGATGGAGAAATATTATACAAGGGGAAATGTGAGAAATGTTTGCCCATAGAAGACTGTTGATAACCAGTCTCTTTG
The DNA here is from genome assembly GCF_964213995.1 of Mustelus asterias. NCBI lineage: Eukaryota > Metazoa > Chordata > Chondrichthyes > Carcharhiniformes > Triakidae > Mustelus > Mustelus asterias. The sequence continues at coordinate 74,195,960 of NC_135816.1, read as the reverse complement.
GGACAATGTTGATTCAATGAAAGATGTCACTGAAAAAAAGTTAAGAATGAATCTAACTAGCATAAAGTAAATGTTAGGGAGAAGAGTGATAAGATGCAATGGTTTGATGCAAGTCACTAATTACTGGACTGTTTTACAAGAAGGAACGCCTGCTCCAAGAAATTATTGGATGTACTGGAAGAGAGACGGCTTATGTTAGTGATGAATTGGAAAACAAATATTTTTCTTTTGCTTTGTAACTATTTATATATGGTTTTTAAAAAGTGGGATCGATTAATGGTTGGTTACAATATAATGTGAAACATAAAAGCTGGAAAATACATGATTTTGTTTCCTCCTTTTGTTTTATTTGAAAGATTTGTTCTTAAATTTTCAGAAAGATTTAATTTAAAAGAAAAGAGGGAAATTTCAATGCTTTGCTAATTACATCCAAAGGCAATCACTTTGTTAAATGGCAGTTACATTGGTTTGATTTATTATTGTCACATGTATTGGTATTGGCTGAGTGTCTGGGCTACAAGAAGATATAGACAGAATGGTTAAATGGACAGATAAGTGGTAGATGGAATTTAACCCTGAAAAGTGAGAGGTGATGCACTTTGGAAGGAGTAATTTGACAAGGAAGTATTCAATGAATGGCAGGACACTTGGAAGTTCTGTGGAACAAAGGGATCTTGGCGTGTTTGTCCACAGATCTCTGAAGGTGAAAGGGCACGTAAGTAGGGTGGTGAAAAAGGATATGGGAAACTTGCCTTTATCAATCACGCATAGATTATAAAACCAATTCATCACTAACGTAAGTCATCTTGGAGTTGTATAGAACTTTGGTGAGGCCACAGCTAGAGTACTGTGTGCCGTTCTGGTCGCCACATTATAGGAAGCATGTAATTGCACTAGAGGGAGTACAGAGGAGATTCACCAAGATGCTGCCTGGGATAGAACATTTAAATTGTGAAGAGAGGTTGGGTAGGCTTGGGTTGTTTTCGCTGGAGCAGAGAAGACTAAGGGGCAACATGATAGATGTGTACAAGATTATGAGGAACATGGACAAAGTGGATAAGGAACAGCTGTTCCCCTTATTTTAAGGGTCAGTTATGAGGGGACGTAGATTCAAGGTGAGAGGCAGAGGTTTAGCGGGGGATGTGAGGAAAGCTTTTGTACCCAGAGGGTGGTGACGGTCTGGATTGGGCTACCTGGGTGGGTGGTAGAAGCAGGTTGCCTCACACATCCTTTAAAAAAATGCCTGGATGAGCAATTAGCTCATCATAACATTCAAGTCTATGGGCCAAGTGCTGGTAGATGGAGTTAGATGGGAGTTCTAATGTGTTGGTGCAAACTCGATGGGCCAAAGGGCCTCTTCTGTATGATTCTACTAATAGGAATGGAATAGATTGGGATCTTTGTGCAATTGTTACAGTGGATAATAATTAATCATTAGCCAGTTCTGCATATTTCCCCATTGAAATAAGGATGGGGATGAGGTACGTTGGGCCGCGATCGCTCACTAATTCCCAGTCAAGAATGATCGCAATGTGGGTTGACTGACCATGCTTAATCCTCTTGCTGTGGTTCAGTTCGATTGTTGCTGCTCAGTCCTCAACTATCCTCAATTGCTTATGACTTATGTATACTAGGAGGGTATTTGTCTGTGGAGGAAGCTGGAGCAGAATTTTCACACAATTTGTCACTGAGTGTCAGGCTCTGACTGAAAACTGTATCTCTCCAGATGTATTGCCGAGCTTTCAGCCTAAAGCCTGAGCAATTTTGACAAAAGAAATTGGGGACGCCATCAATCTGTCAAGATCGGGCCTGATAGAGCCGGCAAGGCCAGCTTCACAGAGATCAGGGTGCCAGATTAACACTGAAGTTAAACTCCACCTAGCCCTCCCAATCCCCCAATCATGAAACTCTTCTCCCGCCACCTCCTCCCCGTCCCATCCCCCACAAAAACCACAGCAGTATAGACAGAACCCCCATCTCCACCCCCCCCCCCCCCCCCCCCCCACAACCCACTGCCAGGTCCACCTCCTTCACTGCCTGCGTTTCCCCCACACACACACCACCATTCCAGGTCCTTCCTCACTATCTGCATTCCCCGTCACTGTCATGTATCCTTGTTCAAAGGTCTTGGCGCTCTTTCCCCCTCTCACCACACATTACCCTCTCCTAATTGGGCTCCCCAGAGGGCCTGTCCCTGGCACTGGTAGGGGCTAATATCCAAAATAATTAAGATATATTTAAATGAAGTTTGCATCCTCTGTGGGTAGCAGCCGTGTTATGTCACCGGCGAGGGACAGAGAAAGTCAGGACGACGAGATCTCACTGCGAGAATCTTGTTTCCTGACTCTTGTAAGATTTTGCGCCTGAATCACTGTTTATGCTCGAGACAGGTGCTAAATCTTCCCCCCTTGCCCCCCCAAATGTCTTCATACCTGTATTTCCAGTAGTGATCAGAATCATGACATTGGCTGAACGTGTTTTCTTTGCTCTGACTGAGATTTGAAATTAATGTCATCCGAGGAGCTGAAACCTGGATGGTTAAATTGTGTTTGAGCAGGCGAGTGAAAAGCAGCATTTATTTATGTGTCTGTTACAACGTGTGCAACTTTCCTAGATTAACCCATTGATTCGGGAGTATTCAACCATCATTAATCAGTCATGTTTTGCTGTAAAAGTAAACAACATAATTGTTTTTGTGAAAATATATTGTATCCTTAATTGGAACAAAAATAGGGGAGGCAATGTTCCTGAGACTTTAGTCGATATGAAAAAAATAATCATTTTAAAATGAGCAAAATAATCTCTTTATCCTTTTGATTTGATTATCGTCACACGTATTAGTATATAGTGAAAAGTATTGTTTCTTGCACGTTATACAGACAAAGCATACCATACATAGAGAAGGAAAGGAGTGGGTGCAGAATGTAGTGTTACAGTCACAGCTGGGGTGTAGAGAAAGATCAACTTAATTTGAGATAGATAAATTTAAAAGTCTGATGGCAGCAGGGAAGAAGCATCTGTTGAGTCAGTTTGTACTTGACCTCAGACTTTTGTGTCTTTTCCCCAAAGAAGGTGGAAGAGAGTATGTCTGGGGTGCGTGGGGTCCTTGATTTTGCTGGACAGAGTCAATGAATGGGAGGCTGGTTTGCGTAATGGACTGGACTTTGTTCATAACCCTTTGTAGTTTCTTGTGGTCATGGTCAAAGCAGGAGCCATACCGACGCTATTACATTGTTAGAACAATTGCACTGTGAAACAGGGTGATGGATTTTGATACACCTATAAATGGAGACCCTCATGCAATATCCCTTTTGAGGAGCTGCTCTTTTAATTTTAGTTGATTTAATTTGATTTGTTTATTTGTTTAATTCAAGAGTACAAATACCTGGTGGGCACCGGGGGGACTGGGTGTCTTATCAACCCGTTTAATCACATTTTAATTTGATATTGCGAGCTTCTTTTGAGATTTGGTTTTTATTTGCACAGTTCCCTCTTAATTTATCCCTTAATTTGTTTTGATTTGTTTTTTGTCAAAATCGTATAAATGGGACTGCTTAATTAAAATATTTGTAAGTTTCCTTTGTAATTTTGTTCTTTAGTTACAGCGCCCCTTTCAGGGGTTATCTAGTTTTATTAGTTTGTTTGACAATTTGTTAACTTGTCACCCTTTTTATTGTTAATTTGTTACATTCAATAGAATATAAATGGGGGCAGGACTGCAAGATCCCAGTGCTTTTTGCGGCTTTGGACCAGGCGTATAACACGTTGTTGTCATTTGCACCCCCTTTTTAGTTACCTTACAAATTTGTTTCTGAATTTTTGGTTGCACTTCAGTCCCACACTCCTGATCTTTCGGTACCCAGTACAGAGCTGAACTGTGAGGCAGGAGGATTTCCTCATGCTTCTGGGCCTGGCCAAACCAGTTATTAACAGGTCCAGGCAGCATGTGGTTGAGGGGGTTTGTCTAACACAACGGTCTGCCCCCTCGATGTTCGCAGCCGGATATCCCTGGAAAGGGAATGCAAAGTGTCCACCAAAATGCTGGAGGCCTTCCATGATCAGTGGGTACCGCAGGGGCTGGGGTGCATTATTGCTCCCCAAAACCACATTCTGATTTGATTTTGAGAGTTTCCATTACAATTTTTGTCTTTTATGTTGTAATATCCCTTTAATTTATTTTCTTAAAATAATATAAATGGGGACAGCTGGAGCACTAAGGTGAGGAACTGATAGTGTGTGACTTTGCTTTGCTGTCTTAGAAATAAACCTTTCTTATTGTACAGGCCAACTTCAGACTCAATCTTCCGCAACATGCAATTATTGGAATTATCAGTATTGTGCTTTGGGACATCCTTAGCATGTGAAAGGCACTATGTAAATGCAAGTTTTTTTCTCTAGATTTCCCCACACAACATACTCTCAATTATTTTATAATTTCCCTTCCCTCGGAGGTGTTACGTAAACATAGAAACATAGAAGATAGGAGCAGGAGGAGGCCATTTGGCCCTTCAAGCCTGCTCCGCCATTCATTACGATCATGGCTGATCATCCAACTCAGTAGCCTAATCCTGCTGTTTCCACATAACTTTTGATCTCATTCGCCCCCAATGCTATATCCAGCCGCCTCTTGAATAAATTCAGTGTTTTGGCATCAACTACTTCCTGTGGTAATGAATTCCACAGGCTCACCACTCTTTGGGTGAAGAAATGTCTCGTCACCTCCGTCCTAAATGGTCTACCCTGAACCCTCAGACTGTTGGGGGCAGGGGTGGGGAGAGGTTGGGTAGCGGGTGCTGAAATTCTCTACTTTGGCGACAGAATCAAAGTCCCATTGGACTTGATAAAATAATTCATTGAACAAGAAATGGAGGATGATCTTATGAGGATGAAGATCAAGAAACGGAATCAACAATATCAACACTTTCAAACACAAATAATAATTTTGCATGTTTTCAAATGGGAATATTCATGTCAGAAGCATGTAATCTTGTCCTCCGATTAATTTTATTCTGATGATTACACGAAACAGAAGAGTGCATCCATTACAGACTGTGTTCAATTGTAATGGTTTTTGCCAATCTATTTATTTTCTATCTCATCAAATAATTTATGTAGCCTGGGTAATACAATAAACTTTAATGATTGTGTAAATGGTTCATCCATCTCTAAATTGATTAACCTATTCTGCAATGCTTCAGTTTGTTAATGCACTCCAAAAAACTCTGGACAGTTCATTGGCTGGTGTATTATTAAATTGTCTCTAGTTTGAATGTTTTTTTGGGATTGCCACCTCCAAGGAGGTAAGGATGGGTAGTGCAGGGAAAGTTGTGTGAAAAATGACCTAAAACAAAATCATAGAATGATAGAGCACAAGAGAGAACATTTCGCCCATTGAACCTTAGAAAGAATTCCCAATTTTCCCCACTTCCATGCTCTTGCCCCACAGCCCCACAAATGTCTGCCTTTCAAGTATGTATCCAATTCCTTTTGGAAAATTACCATTGAATCATCTTCACTGGAATTTCAGGCACTGAATTCCAGATCATAACTTGCTGCATTATCTCCTCCGGTTCGTTTGGCAAAGATCTACATTGAATGTTCTCTGTTTAATGGCTTCCTTAACTCAATAATTTTGGACACTTTTATTAAATCTCCCACCCTCTTTAATTGTCTCATCTCTCAATACTCCAACTGAGGTTTAACCAGTAAGTTTAGAAAATGTTGATATAGCTTCCTTGTTTTTTTTACTCTCTGCCTCTATTTATAGTCTAGGATTCCCAATGTTTTTAATGGTCTTGTCAACATGTCCTGTATACGTTAAAGCAGACGGGTCCTTGTGAAACCCCAGGTTTTTCTCCTACATACTTTTTAAAATGGTAAATTTTTAGCTTGCATTGTATTCATCACAATTGCAAATTGTGTCAATTTCCTTTGATTTGTCCCGGTTTCAGTAGAAGTTGCTGTTTTTAATTCATTATACTGTCACATGGTGTAATTACCTTATGAGCCTTTGGTGGAATTCTGGTACACAACAATGTAATCAATTGTATCAGTCTCGTGGACAACTTCTGTTTTCTGTGCAGTACTAGAAAACGAGAACACATGAACATACAAAATAGGAATAGAAGTAGGTAATTTGTCACTTCAAGCTTGCGCCATCATTCAACAAACCATGACTAATCTTCTATCTTATCTCCAACTTCCTGCACATGCCTTACTGCACCTACATGTTAACTTTCTATAATTTATGGAAGCTAAAATTCTTCTGAATGCAAAAATGTTCCAGTCTCTCGCCTTTCAAAAAGATGTGCAGATTAGGTTGTATGGCCATGCTAAGAAGCATAAGATAGAAGATTAGTCATGATTTGTTGAATGATGGAGCAAGCTTGAAGTGACAAATTACCTACTTCTATTCCTATTTTGTATGTTCATGTGTTCTCGTTTTCGAGTACTGCACAGAAAACACAAGTTGTCCACTAGACTGATACAATTGATTACATTGTTGTGTACCAGAATTCCACCAAAGGCTCACAAGGTAAATGCATCATGTGACAGTATAATGAATTAAAAAGAGCAACTTCTACTGAAACCGGGGCACAATTTGCAACTGTGATGGTTATAATGTAAGCTAAATATTTACCATTTTTCAATTGAGAAAATGTTACAAAATGTCCTGTTAGTTGTACTGTCATCTTTTCTACTGTGACTTAGAGTTCTGACTGATTTTAAAAAAATACTTGTTTTGACACTTGAAAATCTATGTTTGAAAAAATCTGCCACCTGCTCCGTTACATTGATTGACAGGCACTTTGCTTTGAAATTGAAATTAACACGTTCTGTTCTTTACATTTCAGAAGTCCTGCACTGTTGGACAGTTGTGACCATTATCAGTGCCTGACAGTTTGAATTGCAATTAGGTTTCAGCATAGTAGGTGTTCCACTCATCTGAGAATGAATGACAGTTTCAAGAAGTTGTAATAACAGGATTGTCCATTTATGGTTTCTGGTTGGTTGACAACACGATAGAATTACAAAGTTTTTTACACATGGCACAATGAATATTTTGTAAGAATCAATGATGTGGAAATTTAATTAGAGTCATAGAGGTTTACAGCATGGAACCGGCCCTTTGGCCCAACTTGTCCATGCTGCCCAGTTTTTACCACTCAGCTAGTCCCAATTGTCCGCATTTGGCCCAAATCCCTCTATACCAATCTTACCCATGTAACTGTCTAAATGCTTTTAAAAGACAAAATTGTACTCGCCTTTACTACTACCTCTGGCAGCTTGTTCCAAACACTCACCACCCTCTAAAAACATTTCCCCTCTGGACCCTTTTGTATCTCTCCCCTCTCACCTTAAATCTAGTTTTAAACTCCCCTACCTTTGGGAAAAGAGGTTGATTATCTACCTTATCTATGCCCCTCGTTATTTTATAGATCTCTATAAGATCACCCCTAAGCCTCCTACGCTCTCGGGGAAAAATGTTCCACTTTATCCAGCCTTTCCTTATAACACAAACCATCAAGTCCCGGTAGCATCCTAGTAAATCTTTTCTGCACTCTTTCTAGTTTAATAATATTCTTTCTACAATAGGGTGACCAGAACTGTACACAATATTTCAAGTGTAGCCATACTAATGTCTTGTACATCTTCAACGAGATGTCCCAACTCCTATATTAAATGTTCTAAACAATGAAACCAAGCATGCCGAATGCTGCCTTCACCACCCTGTCCACCTGTGATTCCACTTTCAAGGAGCAATGAACCTGTATTCCTAGATCTCTTTGTTGTGGAACTCTCCCCAATGCTCTACCATTAACTGAGTAAGTCCTGCCCTGGTTCGATCTGCCAAAATGCATCACAAAGCATTTATCTAAATTAAACTCCATCTGTGATACGGAGATACTGGCGTTGGACTGGGGTGGGCACAGTAAGAAGTCTCACAACACCAGGTTAAAGTCCAACAGGTTTATTTGGTAGCACAAGCTTTTGAAGTGCTGCTCCTTCACCAGGTGAGTGGCAACATGGGGGCATAGAAGTGGCTTATAGACTGGGACTATACTCATTGAGTGCTGCATTTGTACTGAGTGAGGAGGAGTTCATGCTATGAGGGGGTACCAGCTTTGCCAGTCCAATTCCATTGGAATTTAGAATGAAGGAGGATCCTATAGAAACATAGAAAATTATGAAGGGAATTGATAAGATAGAAGCAGGGAGGTTTTTCCACTGGCAGATGAAACCAGAGCGAGAGGGCATAGCCTCAAAATAAGGAGGAGCAGATTTAGGACTGAGCTGAGGAGGAACTTCTTCACCCAAAGGGTTGTGAATATGTGGAGTTCCCTGCCCAGTGGAGCAGTTGAGGCTATCTTGTTGAATGTTTTTAGGCAAAGATTGATAGATTATTGAACAGTAAAGGAATTAAGGGTTATGGTGAGTGGGCGGGTAAAGGGTGTTGAGTCCACAAAAAGATCATCCTTCATCTTATTGAATGGCAGAGCAGGGTTGAGGGGCCCAAAGGCCTACTCCTGCTCCTAGTTCTTATATTCTTATTTACTGGGTGGGAGGTGAGGTGAAGGGAGAGATTATTTTAGGTCTCTTGCTAGTCTGCTGTCATTTTCTTTTCTCTATCCTTATCAATATTGAACCTGGAAGTCTGTGGATTCAAACTTCAGTGTTCCAGGGCCTGAATGGGCTTGCAGTTTTATCTACATTTTGTCCCTGGAAGTGACATGAACCTTCCTCTCAGCACTGGATCATATCCTTTGTGGGATCAGCCAAGGGTTGACATTGACTTTATCTGTTGAGGTTCCTGAGGACTGAGTGCTGCATTTGTACTGAGTGAGGAGGAGTTCATGCTATGAGGGGGTACCAGCTTTGCCAGTCCTCCAAGATTGTCTTGTTCTCTCCAGCAATTATTAAAGATCAGTCTCAACAGTATTAGTTGTACAAGTATTGGAAATGGGGAGGAAGATTGTTTGACTGATCGTCCAATCTAGTAACAATGAGTCTCTTTGTGTGGGAAGGCTTTGGTGTTGGATATGTGACTAGTTGTGGGCATATAGGGACAGGGCAGCTAAAATTGCAAGGTCATGTGATGATGTCTCCAGGAAGATGTCGAACCAGAGCTGGTGATCCATACAGTACATGGAAAGAAAAGTCATTTTTTTGGAACAAGTTTAAAAGTTATGGTAGACTGAATTTTAACAGCTAAATATTCCATCTCTGTGATTTTTCTGTACCTGGTGTATCTGGGACAAGCAAATTGTCCTTTTCTGAATTATTTACATCCTGATATGTTTGATTTCTGGCAACATGAAGCAGCATAAATTATAAAGAACATTTTTATAAAATACTTTGAAATTCAAATTGCAATTGCAAACTATTAATTCACTGCAAAGCCTTTCTTTGTATTGATTATTTTTTCACCTGATTGGTTAGTAATGGTGTGTGAAGTATATATCTACTGAGACATCTGCCTTGATTGGAAGGAGGGGGGCTAGGATGATGGTATTTTTAAGCTTTCAATTGTCAGATGTCAATTTACAAAAGCTGCTCACCGACTTCCTAACCAAAATGGCTAGGATTTGGGAGGAAGGAGCTACTTGACTTTCAGAATTGTTACAGTTATAATTTTATAGTGCCTTTAATGTAATGAAATGTCCCAAGATGTGCGGGTTAGGTTGATTGGCCATGCTAAATTGACCCTAGTGTCAGGGGATTAGCAGGGTGAATGTGTGGGGTTACGGGAATAAGTGGGATGTGGTCGGGTGGATGGGCCGAATGGCCTCCTTCTGCACTGTAGGGATTCTATGATTCTAAGGTACTTCAGGGGAACATTATAAAGCAAAATATGACACTGAGTCACATAAGGTCACTAGGTCAGATGATGAAAAGCTTTGTCGAGTACAAAATATTGTCTTGAGGGAGTAAAGTAAGGTGGAGAGATGTAGGGAAGGAATCCCAGAGCTTGGGGATGAGACAGTTGAAGGCATGGCCGCCAATGGTGGAGCAATTAAGGCAGAGTTTTGGCTGTTTTTCGATTTACTGAGGGCAGAATGTGGGTGTGGTAAACCACTGTTAGTTTATTGCCTGTGTGTGTGTGTGACATGCCTGGACATGCCCGTGCCGGCCCTGCCTGGGACTCCTCGCCCCCTTGGTCCAGGTATAAAGGTGACTGCTCCCCACCCCCGCCTCAGTCTCTGGACCAGTTCATCAGCATGGGTGTGCTCCAAGTCTTTTGCTAATAAAAGCCTATTTGTTCTTGCATACAAACTAGTCTTTGCTTGATTGATAGTGCATCAATTTTATTAGCAAAAAGTTTTGGGATGGAGCAGATACTAAAACCCCATAGACTCGAATTGGATCCTCAATCCGTAGGAGCCTCTAACAGTTTCGATCAGTGGCTGCGCTGTTTCAAAACTTTCCTCACCGCCTCCGCCTCCGTCGTCCGGACCGAAACCGACAAGCTACACGTGCTCCACGCCCAGGTAAGCGATCAAGTATTCTCGATGATTAGAGATGCTGAAACTTACAAGGATGCGATCGAACTTTTAAAAGGCCAGTACAACAAACATTCTAATGAAATCTACGCCAGACATCTTCTGGCTACTCGTAGACAACAGCCAGGAGAATCGGGCGATCAATTCCTGCGTGCATTGCGAGCACTTGGCAGGGCTTGCAACTGCAAGGCTGTAACAGCCGCCCAAAACACTGAGGACTTAATCAGAGATGCCTATGTCACGGGTATCAGGTCAAACTATATCCGACAACGACTGCTGGAACAGGGTGGGCTGGATCTACAAAAGACTGTGGCGCTTGCCGACTCGTTAGAGGCCTACACCCCCGACCACGGGGGCGCATCGTGGACACCGTGGTCGCCGCCACCCCTGTACTCGGGAGGGCCGCAGGCCTACGCAACGCCACGTCCAACCAATGACCCGACCGTTGCGGCAGTCTCCGGAGGCCCGAAGTGCTACTTCTGTGGCCTGGGGAAGCACCCCCGACAACGCTGCCCGGCGAAGGATGCGATCTGCTCCGGGTGTGGAAAGAAGAGCCATTACGTGAAGGTATGCAGGGCGAAATCGACCTCCAAGCCCAGTAGCGCCGTGTGCGACCCGCAGGGGCCGCCATCTTGGACGCCATCAGCCGCGTGTGAGCCGTGGGGGCCGCCATCTTGGACGCCCTCAGCCGCGTGTGAGCCGTGCAGGCAACCATCCTGGACGCCATCAGCCGCATGTGAACCGTGCGGGCCGCCATCTTGGACGCCGTCAGCTGCGTCGCAAAATCCAACGGTGGCTTCGGTTACGCTGGACCAATCCAGGCCTCACCAACTCGCCAGGTCCATGATGGACATCGAGGTAAACGGTCGCACTACAAACTGTTTATTTGATTGTGGGAGTACGGAGAGCTTTATTCACCCTAACGCAGTGAGTCGCTACTCCCTTTCAGTACTGCCAGTGAAGCAAACGATCTCCATGGCTTCAAAGTCCCACTCGGTGGATGTCCTCGGGTACTGCGTGGCGACCCTGACTGTACGGGGCACAGTGTACAAAAATTTTAGGCTCCTCGTGCTGCCACAACTCTGCGCTGCTGTACTCCTGGGGCTAGATTTCCTGTGTCACCTTAAGAGTGTCACCAAGGAGTATAATGGGCCTTTTCCCCCACTCTCCGTTTGCAATCACCAGTTCTTCGATCGCCCACCGTGCACCACCTGCAGCCTCTCGACCCTTAAAGTCGCCACTCCCTCACTGTTTGAAAATCTCACCCCCAATTGCAAGCCCATCGCCACCAAGAGCAGACGGTACAGTGCTGGAGACAGGGCTTTTATCAGGTCCGAAGTACAATGTCTCCTAGGGGAGGGGATCATTGGAGAGCCCAAGTAGTAGTTGTTAAGATTGGGGCGAAACCTCGCATGGTCATTGACTACAGTCAGATCATTAACCGCTACAAGCAGCTGGATGCGTACCCGCTCCCCCGCATATCTGACATGGTCAATCGGATTGCGCAATATCGGGTGTTCTCCTCCATCAACTTAAAATCTGCACACCACCAGCTCCCTATCCGCCCAGAAGACCACCAATATACTGCCTTCGAGGCGGATGGCCGCCTCTATCACTTCCTTAGGGTCCCCTTCGGCGTCACCAACGGGGTCTCGGCTTTCCAGTGTGAGATGGACCGAATGGTAGGCCAGAACGGGCTGCGGGTCACCTTCGCGTACCTGGATAACGTCACCATCTGCGGCCATGATCCGCAGGACCACGACACCAACCTCCACAAATTCCTCCACACCGTCACACTCCTAAATCTGACCTATAATAAGGAGAAGTGCGTATTCCGCACACGCCGCCTCGCCATCCTTGGCTGTGCTGTGGAAAACGGGGTCATTGGTCCCGATCCCGACCGCATGCATCCCCTCCTGGAACTTCCCCTCCCCATAGCCTCAAAGCACTGAGGAGATGCCTGGGCTTCTTCTCGTATTACGCCCAGTGGGTCCCCAATTATGCGGATAAAGCCCGTCCGCTCATCAAATCCACCTCTTTTCCCCTGACGGCAGAGGCCTGCCTGGCCCTTCGACTGCATCAAAGCAGACATCGCGAAGGCCACAATGCTCGCTGTAGACGAATCCATCCCGTTCCAGGTGGAGAGCGATGCGTCTGACTTCTTCTCACGAACCCTCGACACTCCTCTGTCGAAAAGGAGGCCCAAGCCATAGTGGATGCTGTACGGCACTGGTGCCACTACTTAGCTGGTAAACGATTCGCCCTACTCACAGACCAACGGTCAGTTGCATTCATGTTTAACAACACGCAGCGGGGCAAGATCAAAAATGATAAAATATTGAGGTGGGGAATCGAGCTTTCCACCTACAATTACGACATCTTATACTGGCCCGGGAAGCTCAATGAGCCCCCAGATGCCCTTTCCCGGGAATATGTGCCAGCGCACAAATAGACCAATTGCAGACTCTCCACAACAACCTCTGCCACCCGGGAGTCACCCGGTTTTTTCACTTCATTAAAGCCCATAACCTGCCCTACTCCATTGAGGAAGTCAGGTCTATAACCAGGCACTGCCAGGTTTGCGCAGAGTGCAAGCCGCACTTCTATCGGCCAGACAGAGCACACCTCATAAAGGCCAGCTGCCTCGGTCAAATGCCTAAGCGTTGACTTCAAGGGCCCCCTCCCCTCTTCTGACCGCAACATATACTTCCTCAACGTCATTGATGAATATTCAAGTTGCCTCTTCGCTATTCCCTGCCCGGATATGACCTTGGCCACGGTCGTCAGGGCCCTGCACAGCCTCTTCACCCTGTTTGGTTTCCCTCGCTATATCCATAGCGACTGGGGATCCTCCTTTGAGTGATGAGCTGCGACAGTACCTGCTCTCCAAAGGCATAGCCTCAAGTACGACCACCAGCTACAACCCCAGGAGGAACGGACAGGTAGAGAGGGAGAACGTGACAGTCTGGAAGGCCGTTTTACTAGCTCTGAGGTCTAAAGGTCGTCCAGTCGCCCGCTGGCGGGAGGTCCTCCCTGATGCACTACACTCGATTAGATCACTCCTTTGCACAGCTACCAATGCTACCCCTCATGAAAGAATGTTTATTTTCCCCAGAAGGTCCTCCTCGGGGACCTCACTACCGTCGTGGCTGACGTCCCCAGGCCCTGTCCTGCTCCGGAAGCACGTGAGGACCCATAAGTCAGACCCCCTGGTCGAAAGGGTCCAACTGCTCCACGCCAACCCCCAGTACGCCTATGTAGCGTACCCCGACGGGCAGGAGGACACGGTCTCTATTTGAGACCTGGCACCCGCAGGTGCCCCAGGGACCACTACGACCCACAAACCCACACCCCCAACCCCCGTATACAGCACGCCTGAGCCCCAGGTGCCACCACCATGCACCCGACAATCAGAAGAGACTACAGACGACGCGAGCGACTATGGCCTGGTGCCTGAACCAACACCGCGGCCACCGGAACCGGCACCACAACCGGCACTATGGCGGTCGCAGCGGCAGATCAAGCCCCCAGAGAGACTAAATTTGTAATTCTGTAAATATCGTTCCACCCACCTCACCCTCGCCGGACTCTTTTTTTTTAAACGCAGGGGGTGAATGTGGTAAACCACTGTTAGCTTATTGCTTGTGTGTGTGTGACATGCCTGGACATGCCCCTGCCTGGGACTCCTGCCCCCCGGTCCAGGTATAAAGGTGACTGCTCCCCACCCCCTGCCTCAGTCTCTGGACCAGTTCATTGGCATGGGTGTGCTCCAAGTCTTTTGCTAATAAAAACCTATTTGTTCTTGCACACAAACTAGTCTTTGCTTGATTGATAGTGCATCAGTGGGAGACCAGTCAAATGTGCCTTGAACTAGGCCGGCTAGAGGCAATTACAGAATCCAAATCACAGAATTGTTGCAACACATGACTGCACTGGGTCTAAGAAAGAGCAATGAGTCCTTTTCCATTGCATTCTCCCTGAAACCCTGCACATTGTTTCTTTTATTACCTCGAGTGCCTTGATTAAACTGGTCTCCACCACACTTAGGCAGCGCATTTTAGATCCCAACTACGTTTTTCCTCATTTCTCCATTGCTTCTTTTGCCAAATACCTTAAAGTCTATGCCCTCTCCTTCTTGATCCTGTGGGACTAGTTTTTTCTTCTCTTGTCCAGATTCTTCAAGATTTTGAATATTGTTGCAGTGGTCGAATTAACTGTCTTGTCTCTGAATGATATAGCTGCAGTCATTCACATGAGCAGTGGTTATTCCATCATACTACTGGTGGAAATGTTTTCTGGGGTGAGGATATGAGCTGTTTGTTGCAGAATACCAAACCTCTGCCTGGCTTGTGCAACTGTGTTGTTAATATGATTGGTGCAGTTATGTTTCTGTTGGGTGTTGACCTCACGGATGTTGATGGCAGTGCTATACATGTTCAGTGATAGAGCATTGGATCTTTTCTTGTTGGAGGTCATCGTTACCTGAACTTGAACTAGGCTGGCAAAATTGCTTGAACATTTCTAGGCAGGAATAACAGAACAATAATGGAATGCCTTCAAAGCTATCCTTATGTAAAAAGAAGTTATGCATGGCTTCAGAATGAAAATAAAGTATTGTAGAAGAACATATTATGAGGCTTTTCCCCTTCATCTTTGAAAATATGATTTTTCAACTTTCAACAACTAGAAATTTTGCAATTTGAATTGAGACAAAGCAAACTGCTTAAAATGCAAGGAATGTTCTGAAGTGAAGGGGAAAAACAAACAAATCATACTTGGGAGCGTAAAAAGAGAGACATTTCTTATAATCCAGACACCCATCAAAACTGTCTGAGGAAGAGACATTAAAAATGCAAAGCACTGGATATTGAAGCCATGGCTACCACAGAGACTCACGCAAAATCTCTTGGAAATACACAGTGGATGAAAATTTCAAGGTAAGGCTGCCCAGCTCGTAGAGAAAAATTGCAAGTGGGACAGGTGGTGTCAGGAAAGTTATCAACAGAGGAAACGAGCTGAGGGCTGCACTCCCACCTCTCGCTTAGAATTAATGTGTCACCTGGTTCGAGAAGCCAACTCCACCAAAAACCTTCCAGTGAACTGAAAACACGTAATAATTGCAACATCCTCTACATCTGACCACATGCAAGAAACCAGCTAACATAAATCAGCTGCAATGTTTGAAATCTATGCCTCGAGGAAATCATGGGACATTTAACCATATATTATTTTTTAAAATTTTTTCTAACTCCCCGTGCGTGTGCATGTCCGATTGCATGAGGGCAGAATGCTTCATGGTGAATTTTTATTATTTATCTCCGGTTTAATGGTTAATAAATTTGCTCGTTCTTTGACTCAAGTAAAACTTGTGTGTTTGGTACCTTATTACTCGGTTTGATACATTTGGAAAACTTGAATCCTCATTTTAAAAAGAAACATAACGGCTTTGATGAGGATAACTGAGGAGGCTGTATAGAGGGGAGCCAGTTCATCCCTTCTCACCTGGTTGTAATAAACAGTGGTTAACAGATCATGTCCAAAGACAGATTACTTTAGAATTGACCAGAACTATTTTTTTACAGGTTTAAAGTAAATGCCCAAACAAAGTGTTCTTGGAGCACTAGATTGCAACACAACAAATGAGGAGCTGTAACAACGAAGGCGATCTTTTACAACTACATTTGCAATAATAAAACCACTAAAGACTCTTACAGAGCTATTGGAGACAGATTTGGGTTGATTCCAATGTTCCCTACATGACTAGTTTGCATCAGCCTTTCGTCAGTGAAGCTGATGCTAGGTTACTAATATTGCAGAACAGTGTTGATGCAAACATTGAACAATATAGTGTTATTCACTTGGGTAGAGAGAACTCCAACCATGTATGCCCAAGGCTGTTAGGTGGGAGAAGGTCAATGATATGTTCCATTAGGTTGTTGAAAAAGCAAATAGTGTTAGGATGGATTGGCAGGAAAATAAAATAGAAAACAGAAAATACTATTCTGTCTCTTTGTGAAGCATTAATGAGGCTTCATTTAGAATACCGTGTCTAGTTTTGATTCCCCCTTGCATGTAATGTGAACGGCCCCAGAAAAGGTGCAGGAGTGGGCCGCTAAATTGATGCCTGATTAAAGGCCTTCAGTTACCACAGCAGGCTCAGGAAGCTGGGAGTTTATATTCTAGAGGAGTGTAGCACTTTGAGATTTCATTAAATTCTTCAAAAGATTAGACTTTGGAACTTGTCGAACTTTTTCCTCCTAAGTCGCCCTAAGGTTTTTTTTTCTCTTTTTTTTTACTCTCAAGAAATTGCATAGCTGGTAGGCTTGGGAGGTTGGTGGGTGGGGAGGAGGGAATGAGGAATGGTACGAAAAAACATGTTTTCCCTTCATGGGTTGGATCTGTCTGGGAAATTTTCTACATTGTTGGGTTGTGGGCAGCACGGTGGCACACGGGTTAGCACTGCTGCCTTGCAGCACCAGGGACCCGGGTTTGATTCCCAGCTTGGGTCACTGTCTGTAGAGTCTGCATATTCTCCCTGTGTCTCCATGCGTTTCCTCCAGGTGCTCTGGTTTCCCCTCACAGTCTGAAAGATGTGCTAGTTAGGTGCATTGGCCATGCTAAATTCTCCCTCAGTGTACCCGAACAGGCATCAGATTGTGGCAACTGGGGGATTTTCACACTAACTTCACTGCGGTGCTAATGTAAGCCTACATGTGACACAGATAAATAAATGAAAGTGTCCTGTTTTTGCTGGATGATCTTGGATTGGATGGAGGCCCAGCTAGTTCTAGTATGTAAGTTTTTAGTACTGTGGTTAGCATGCCGTCAAGTGCAGCATTTGCTTTGTCCAGCGGGTCAGCTGATGATTATTGTGGCTTTGTCCAGTTTATTCAGCAATTTACTGATTTTATGAGGGTCAGCTGAATTAACTGGATGCTGGCACCTAAGATGAGGATCTCAAGGATAGTTTGGGTGGTGTTGTCTATTGGCACTTTTGGCTGAATATACTTTTTAATATTTCAGCCACTTCTCTGTTTTGCTGGGTTCTATCATAGTTGAGGATGGGGATGTTCATGAATACCTCACTACATTTGGTAGGGCTACCATGGCCTTGCTGTGATCAATTGGATACAAGATTTCCTGGATCTTTCTGTAGCTTGTTGCTTTTGTATTTACTATGTGGAGAGCCCAGTGTGAAGCTTCAGCGGGTTGGTGCTTCATTTTAAGAGCTGCCTGCTGCTGATCCCAGAAGACCCTTTTGCATTTATTGTTTAACCAGGGTTAGGTTCGGTGCTAAATGGTGATGAAGGAATGTGAGATGTCTGAGATTAGTAGTGGTATACTATTCTGCTGATGTGATGACTCTCAAAGACTCTTAAATATCAGTGTTACTGTGTTCTTTTAGTCTGTGCCATGCAACATGATTTTCACAAGGACTGTGCTTTCATCACTCCTACCAATTCTATTGCAAGGATGAGGCACAGCAGGGAGCTCTACTATAATATGTTTTTGGAGAAATGTAGAGTATTGCTGATGGCATTATATCTTATTGGGGAGTGTTTGTTGTTAATGCTGCTTGCATGAAATGAAAAGGTCCTTAACCTTTATCACCATTTTTTAGTGGGGTAATTGTTCCATTTGAGTTATTTAATCGGTGTAGCATGAATGTTCAATTGCTGACTAAAAATGGTCAATGGCATGCCCAGCACTGACTTTATTTGTAGCGCACACACTGTTAATTATGGATGATTAAAGTTCAGTAGTTACTCTATGCTTTGAAAATGTTCTTGGTCTGTTTATAGAATTCTTTGAAGTATATAGTGTGGGCTGAAGCTTGTAGAGGATTATAATTCTTTGAACAATTCCATAAATTTCCGACCAGCTTGGGTCCTATACCTCGCTATCTATCCTCAACTTGTGCAAGCTATTTTGCAATAAACTGAGTGAAAGAAGTATGTTTGTCAAGGCCTTAAAAAAAACAACTGGACTTGCAGTGAGTAGTAAGTCACTTGCACAGCACAGTTAACCTGGATTAAACTCCTGATGTGCTTTGATCCCAACCTTGAAGAAACTTCTGTGCTGGAGGAGTGAGACTTTTTCAATTTGAGCCATTCAATGCTTCCAAGTGAGAGTCTGTTTTGGACTTTGGGCAGACCGTACCCACTAACTGGCAATAGATGTAATTTATATGAATTAATCCTGTAAGTGGAATGAGATCTCTCTGTGGGGTAGGGTGGGGTGTGTTGCAGGGACGTGGGCTTGAGGTTTTCTAGGAGAAGGGAGTAGCAGTCGTGTAGCATTCGATCACAAAAGAACATGCAATGAAGACTGAATGAAAAATGAACAGTAGGCCAGCTGGTGGTTAGTGCGGCTTTATCTCTGACACAACTGCATACGGTTTCTGTCGGTTTATTGGTGATTCTTTTTGGTGCACTATTTCGCATTTTCATTGTAACAGGGAAAAGTGTCGACCATTCGACCACCAATTCTGCCGAAGGCAAGTACCAAGTAAAAGCTGGATATTTATCCAGAAGGATCTGGCAAATTACTGAGGAGTCAGTATCTTTGGTTTGAAGAACGATACCTGAGAGTGGAGCTTCCTGGTGTAGAATAATATAAATCTGTTCACATTAGTCCAGAATAAGCCAAGATTGTAGATTACAGGCTAAAACCAGTGACAAACCAATTCATGTAAAGCCTGACCCATGGTAGGATGGGGAGCTGATAAACTTACTCTATTCAAGATTGTTTGTTTTTGTAATGATTTTATTACTTTTAAAATTTATATGGATGAACAATGATGAATCAAGGTTATCATCAGCTTTAATTATTGTGTGGTAATAACTCTACCACTTTCAAGTAACATTAGAATCATAGAATCCCTATGCAGAAGGAGGCCACTGGGCCATCAAGTCTGCACCAACTCTCCGAAAGAGCATTTTACCCAGACACACTCCCCTAACCTATACATCTCGTTGACACTAAGGGGCAATTTAGCATGGCCAATCCACCTAACTTGCACATCTTTGGACTGTGGGAAGAAACTGGGGCAGCCGGAGGAAACCCACGCAGACACGGAGAATGTGCGAATTCTACACGAACAGTCACCCAAGTCGGAACGGAGCACAGAGAGGCTGAAAAGAGATGTGGACAGATTAAGTGAGTGGGCAACAAGATGGCAGATGGACTATAATGTGGGGAAAGTCTGAGGACTTTGCTCATAAGCATACAAAAACATTTATTTTTTAGAAGATAAATGTTGATATTCAGAGAAACTTAAGTGTGCTAATACAAGGAACACAAATAACCTGACTGAATGATCTGATCTTGTTGCTGTGTGCCTTCTGCTGCAATAGCATGGCAACTTTCACTGGCACAAGACCCAAATCAAAGGCAAATTAGTCCTGTAGTTTAAAATGGGCAACTTATTCTATCTCTACTAGATGTGTCTTGAGGCTAGAATAGAATTGGAGCAAATGATTTTTTTCAATTTAAACACTTCAAATTCATTGACAGGGTCTAGACAAGGCTGGCATTTAGCCCCCATCCTTAACAGGTGTGAGAAGTTTGGATTTTTTAGCCCTTGTGTATCAAGTTGATGCAATTGAGTGGCTTGCAAGGCTATTTCAGAGGGCAGGCTAGAGTCAACCTCCTTGGCATGGGACTGGCGACAGATGTATAGCCCATGTCTCAACAGAAGAGCCAGTTGGGTTTTTGAGATAAGTTGACAGCTGTATAGTCATGTTTTACTGATATCAGGTTTATTTCCAGATTTTTAAAAAAAAGGATATTTAACTTGTATTCTCTGAATTGTCAAGTTAGTAAAATAACCACCAGACTACTTTACACTTAACACCCTATTACGAGGGTAAGTGGTCTGCCAAATTACAATTTCCTGTCAGTCTCGTACTTTATTCAGATGATGTAGGTTGCTGCCTGAGTACTACAATTTTGTGTGGAAAATTCCATTTCTGAATGATGATTCATCACTTGCCTTATCTACAGCATGAAGAGCAGTCTGTACAGCTTTCTCATAATCATTTTATTAAGTACCTTCAAATTGATCCTATACCGTTGGCATAGGAGAGCTGTACTGCTGTCTTGCCAAACTAAAATAGATACAGGAGTAGGCCATTAAATCCCACGAGCTGTTCTACAATTCAGTCAGATTGTGGCTGATCTATACTTCAACTCTTTATTCAGCCTGGCTCCACATTCCTTGATAGCTTGATTGAGAATTTTATTTGCACCTGAAAGCTCCAATTGTCTCACCATCCACAATCCTTTCAGTGGAATAAAGTTCCACCTTCCCCTCGATTGTCACAGTGTCAACTGTGGCTCCGTTTGCTGTATTATCTTTTCCAAGTCAGAAGGTTGTGCATTTAATTTCAACTCCAGTTTTTGAGTACAAAAATATAGTACAGGACTGAGGGAGTGCTGCACTGTTGGAGGTACAATCTCTCAGATGAAACCTTAAACCATGGTACATTTGCCTCTTAGTGATGTATAAGATTTCATGGCATGACTTTGACATAGAGCAGATGAGTTATTCCTAGTTTGCTGGCCAACATTTAACTCTTAATCAACATCACAAAATATATTATCTGGTCATTATGCTGTGTGTGGGAATTTGCTGTGTGCAAATTGGCTCCTGCGTTTCTTATATTGCAACACTGACTATACTTCAAAAAGTACCAAATTGGCTGTCAAATGCTTTGGTATGTTCAGTGGTCAAGAAAGGCACTATATAAATGCAAATCTTTCTATCTAGTGCTGGTTTGCCTCACCAGAGGAAATGTATCATTTTAAACTCTTCAGTTAGATCATCCCTTAACCTTTATAAAGTCAATGGAATACAATCCAGGTTCATGCAAATTGTTCTCAATTTAACTTTTACACCTCAGTATCATTCAGGTAAATCTGTGCGCCAACCTCCCCCCGACAACCAAGGCCAGTACATCCTTTCTAAAGTATGCTTCCAAATCTCAACACAGTACTCCATATTGGGCCTGACTGAAATGTAACTTCACCCCTTTATATTCCAACATGCTTAGGAGAAAGGCAAACATTCCATTAGCCTTGTTGAAAACCTTTCATGCAGCAGCTCTAAACAATATAAATATAAACTCAGTGCCTCTGACAGTTTCTGGATCCCCAAATTGGCAGGTTTTCAATATTTTGGTGAGCTAGAAAAATGAGTACACCTTTCACTTGGTCATCTAATGGGTCTTTTCAATCAGATGGCATCCTGAGAAAATGATAATAGTTCACACTCTCTGGAGGGCGTAGGCTCTATTTCAGCACTGTTCTTGTAATAATCTAACAGAAAATATACCGAGAAGCCCTCTTATGAATTCGGTCCAAAAAGATATTGCTAATTCCGAGTCCTGAATCCGAGCCTCAAATGTGGCCTTTGAGTTGAACAGAAAAAAAACAAATCAGTAGTTAACTTACTCGACTCTCAGAAGCTTTGTGACCATGAGAATCCTTAATCAGCAAGCCTGTGGTTCATTTAAATCATTAATTCATTGTCTTGCTACTCACAATGCTAAATCACTGATTAAATCAAGTTGGCAGAACGCCGACCCACGCAGCCAATATTGAAAATTCTTCTTCTGAAGGATTCTACATTTTGCAAAGCCTGCCAGAACTGGCGGGAAATCCATTGTTCTGTCATTGGAAATCTGTAAGCTCTTAAAGCTGTACCCACATTTTAAAAATCTTTAACTTGCCTCGCAATTCCATACTTTGAACTCCGGAATCACCCAAGTCCAATACCAGGCACAAAATTGGAGTCTTTAAAGGAAAAGATTTTTAAGATTGTTTCGGGTGTAATTCAAAAATCAGAAGCAAAGCAAGTAACCACACTTCTTTACTCAACAAGGCCAATTGCAGATGGTAACATTGCACAACAGGATATTGATGAGTCTTTTGTCAAATTTGAAATTTTAAAATCCTTTGAAGTTCATTTCAACTTGGTGATCCAACAAAATAATGGGAAGAGCTAACTTCAATAAGCGAATCAAACTGCCTGGGGAACCTGTTGATTCCTCCATAAGTGATGTGGAGAGGATAACAGAGTGGTGTGAATATGGAGATTTAAAGTCTGAGCTCATCTGAGGTGTGGCAACAAACAAATATTTGAGCTGTCATCCATACTGAGATGTTCTTTTTTTGTGTAGGGATGTCTGAAGATGTAAAGATTATCACTGTTGTTAGGTAGCCAGCACAGCAGGGTAATGAGTACTCAAACACTGAAGAGTATTTAGACCTGGATTTCATCTTCAGTTTCCCTTCTCTGTTTGTGGAGCAGGTTTATATATTATCATTGCAGGTCCCAAAAATTCCCCAATGGTCAGACCAATCTAATGCTCCCAGGAGATTACCGTGGTACCTCTGGTAAAAGTAGTACCAGACAATGTCCTGTCTGAGAGGCCTCTTACCTCCAAGTTAAATAGTGGTACAACTGGTTGACACATCAACCACTGTGCATACATTGCAACTTCCAGACAGCATGTCACATACACAAGGGATGCTGGAACTGGGTCTATTATAATTGACGACAAGAAGCAGAGGTGAGCATATCATTTAACCTTCTGCTTGTCACAGGAACACATTTCCTCATCCTCAGAGGACTTTGAGATGGCCCCCACGTATGGAAAAAGAAGAAGCAGTGCCAAGGAGATGAATACCATGTTCATCCACCTTGTGAGAAATGATCAAGACTAACAGCAACAATGCATGGACAACAGCAGACAAACTGACCAAGCATAGTTCAATATAAAGCAATGGAGGAAAAGAATGAAAATGCACCCAAATGCCAGTCTAACCTCTGAGCCAAGAACTAGAACAACAGAGCCAAAAAATATTTGGAATTAGAAGTCCAATTGTAATGTCCTAACTATGTTACAGGTTGCGGGCTTTACGCAGAAAAAAAGACTAAGGGCATGATCTTATCATCTTGTTGCTCCCGTTGATCGGCGTGGTGAGGTCATAAGATCACGTGAGAAGCAAAAAATGCAAAACGTGCCTGTCTTCCTGCTGGTTTCCATCTTATCAGACACTTTTTCCGGGCATGATGAGTATTGTGCTCAAAATGGGTGAAACATGTATTTGCATGCATGTCAATATCATTAGTGAGTTTGGCACACGATCGTCCACCTTTACTTGCATTAACCATCTTGTCGACGAGATGTCACACCAGCGTGAAAGAAACCTACTCAATAGTCTGTTTTTGGCGCTGCAGTGACCAAGGCGGGGAGGTGAGTACCACTGAGCACCAACCTTCGGGGTGCTGGGGGGGGGGGTCTTTGTTGCGGCCGTGGTGCATGGTGATGTGGGGGCCCTGTATGGGTGTAGAGAGGTTCGTGCTGTTTTGAGGGTCAGCTGGCTGGGACCTAGTGTTGCACGCATTCCCCCTGATTGCTGAGTGAACCCTTGAGGGGTTGCTTACAAGTGTGGCCAACAACCCCATTGATGTCGCCATGGCACCCTTCATCTGTCTGCTGGACAGGCTCTCTGGCTGACTTGCTGACATTCCATCCCAGGCCCTCACTAACATAAACAAGCAGCTGGTCTTTCAACTGCTGCTCCAAACAAGGGAGCTCTGCAGGTCTTAAAATGGCTCCTCACACTGCATAGACTTGGCAGTGCTGCCCTCGATGGGAACTCATCCTGTGATAGTCACAAGTGCGCCCCTCCCCCATCTGTTTGAACTGTGAGAATTTCCTGGAAGCCAGTGCATCAGGCATCCAGGTGGGGGCATGTCTATACTTCAAGGGTTCCCAATGTGGGCCTCTGCACAGCCACCCTTATGCTCTTCATGGCATCCATGGCAAGGGTGCAGTGACAGTTGCCAACCCATCGAGGTGGCGCATGGCAGCAGGCTTGGTGTCGGTTTGCCATCATCCACATTCATTTGGGAGAGATCTTTTTTTCTTCTCACTGTTCTCTCTCCTCTCTCTCTCCTCCCTCTCCAGAGTAAAGATGGATTTTGGCATGGAGCCGATAGTCCTGGCGGTCATCCTTGTGGCTGCTGTGGAGGAGAGGAGGGAGATGTCCGCCTATTGCAAGGCTAGCCTGGGCCAGAGACAGCAACAGGAAGACAGGCAGCCGCTGGTTGGGGACAGAAGGTGGGCACCCAAAAGCCTGAGAGGAGGGTGGAGGCGGAGGGGGGGGGGGGTGGGGAAGAAGAGGCAGGGCACAGAGGAAACGGAGACCTTGGAAGTTCAGGGCATGCATGTTCTTCAAAGAGCTGATGCAGCACTTGCACCAGGTTCTCGTGGACTTGGCACCTTGTGGTACAGAGGGACACTCGCTCCCAGTAGCAGTGAAGGTTACGGCGGCCCTCAACTTTCATGCCACCAGGTTCTTCCAGGCCTCCAGCGGGGACCTCTGTGTGATTTCCCAGTCCTCGGTCCACAAGTGTGTCCGCAAGGTGACGGATGCCCTGTTCACCTGGGAAGGCCAGTACATCCATTTCAATGTGGGCCAGGCCCAGCTGGAAGTCCAGGACACAGGCTTTTCCACCATCGCCGGGATGCTGAATGTACAAGGAGCCATCGACTTCATGCACGTCACCCTGCAGTCTCCAAAACATCAGGCAAGGCAGTTCGTGAACAGGAAGGAGTTCAACTCCTGGTGAGCTCAGGTTCGGCCCCCGGTGAGAATCATATCCTAAGCGCCATAAGATTGTGACTCATAACTCGCTGACAAAAAGGGTGCCATTCTCTCCCATTTTCTTCCTCGTTCGGCACTTCAATTTTTTTCGTAAGATCACGTCCAAAGGCTGAATGTAGAGGTATTTGGAACAAAATTAATGAATTAACAGTGCAAATAGAGACAAAGGGGTATGATTTGGTGGTGATTACTGAGAAATGGTTACAAGGAGACCAGGTCTGGGAATTGAATATCCAAGGTTACTCAGTATTTCAAATGGTTAGACAGAAAGGAAAAGGAGTTGGTTAGCTTTGCTAGTGAAGGAGGGGTTAGTGCTGCAGTGAGAAATTATATAAGCATTGGAGATCAAGATATGGTTGGGTAGAAATAAGAAATAGCGAAGGAAAGGAGAGCCTGGTGGGAGTAGTTCTGCAGTCAGGCACAATATAAACCAGGAAAAACTGGGGGCTTGTAAGAAAGGTATGACAATAATCATGCATGATTTTAATATGCACATAGACTACATTAATCAAATTGGCAAGGGTAGCCTCGAGGGAGAGTTCATTGAATATATTAGAGATTGTTTGTTGGAACAATATGTTGTGGAACCAACCAGAAAGCAGGCTATTCTGAACTTGGCATTGTGTAATGAGCAAGGATTAATTAATGATTAGAATTCTCATAGTTAAGGATCCTCTCGGGAAAGTGACCATAAAATGATAGAATTCAACATTCATTTTGAGGGGGAGAAACTGGAGTCCCGCACTCGCATTTTGGAATTAAACAAAGGTAATGAGGACAGTCATGGACTGAGTAAGAAAGCTAAAAGGTTGGATAGTTGATGAGCAGTCGCATATTTAAGGACATATTCAATTCTTCCAAACTAAAATATAATCCAGAGAGGAAGAAAGATTGTAAGAGGGGGAAAAAAAGCATCCATGGCTAAGCAAGAAAGTTATAAAGACAAAAACTAAGGCATACCATATTGCTGAGGCAGACTGAAAGATTGGGAAACTTTTGAAGATCAACAAAGGGTTACTAAAAACAGTAACAAAAATAGAAAATGTAAATTATGAAAGAAAACTAGCACAAATTATAAAAAAGGATAGCAAAAGCTTCTATCAGTATATAAAAGGGAAGAGAGTTGTTAAGTGAATGTTGGGTTCTTGGAAGATGAGACCGGAGAGTTAATGGTGGGGAACACACAAATGGCGGAGATGCTAACTCAATATATTGCCTCAGTTTTCATATGGAGGACATGAGTACCATCCCAACAGATAACAGGTAATGCAGAGGAAATAGAAAGGGAGGAACTGAGAACAATGATCATCAATAGGGAAATGGTACTCAGCAAAGTATTGGGATTGAAGGCAGACAAGTCCCCAAGGCCTGATGGCCTACATCCTAGGATATTAAAGAAATTGGCAGTGGCATTTGTGGATCACTTGGTTATAATAATCCAAAATTCCCTGAATACGGGTAAGGTTCCAGTGGATTGGGAAAATGCTAGTGTAATGCCTTTATTGAAAATGGGAGAGAGGCAGAAAGTAGGAAACTATAGACCAGTTAGTTTAACATCTGTTGTTGGGAAATTGTTACAATCCAGTGTTAAGGGAGTAATAAGAGGACATTTGGAAAGTTAAACCACAATCCATGGGTCAGCATAGTTTTATGAAGGGCAAATGGTGTTTGACTACTTAGCTAGAGTTCTTTGAAGATGTAACAAGCCAAGTGGATAACAGGGATCCTGTACACTTCATGTGGATTTCAGGAAGGTGTTTGATAAGGTGCCACACAAGGTTAATACAGAAGGTAAGATCACATGGGGTTCGGGGTAATTTATTAGCTTGGATAGAAAACTGGCTAACTGACAGAAGGTAGAGAGTTGGGATAAATGGGACCTTTTCTGGTTGGCAAGATCTAACTAGTGGAGTGCCACAGGGTTCGGTCCTCAGGCCCCAACTATTTACAATCTGTATTAATGATACAGGGATAAAAGTTACAATAGCTAAATTTGTAGTGGGATAGTAAGTTGCAATGAAGAAATAAGAAATTTACAGATGGATATTAATAGGTTAGGTAAATGGGTCAAAATGTGGCAGATGGAATTTAAAATGGCTAAGTGTGAGATTATCCATTTTTGTCAGAAAAATAGAACGGCAACTTATTATCTAAATGGAGAGAGACACTTTGGGGTGCTTGGGTGCAGAGGGATCTGGGTGTCCTCATGGTGATCACAGAAAACTGGAATGCAGGTAGAGCAGTAATAAGGAAAGCGAATGGAATTTTGGCATTTAGCTAAAGGAATAGAGTATAAAAGTAAGGAAGTGTTGCTGCAACTATACAAAGTATTGGTGGGACCACACCTGGAATACAGTATGCAGTTTTGGTCCCCTTATTTGAGGATGGATGCAGTGGCATTAGAGGCAGTTCAGAAGAGTTTCACTAGATTGATTCCAGAGACGAGGAGTTTGTCTTATGAAGAGAGATTGAGCAGTTTAGGTCTATATATAAGATGCTAAAGGGGATTGACGAAGTGGACCGAGATCAGATGCTTCCACTTAGACATAGTCATAGAGGTTTGCAGCATGTAAGCAGGACCTTCGGCCCAACTTGTCCATGCCGTCCAGTTTTCACCACTAAGCTAGTCCCAATTGCCTGTGTTTGGCCCATATTCCTCGATACAAATCTTGCTATATAATACCCTCTGCTTGTTCCAGATACTCACCACTCACTGTGAAAAAATTGGCCCTCTGGACCCTTTTTTATTTCTTCTCTCTCACCTTAAACCTGTGCCCTCTAATTTTAGACCCCCAACCTTTGGGGAAAGATGTTGACTATCTTTAAAATTAAAAATCATAGAATCCTACAAATAGGGTGACCAAAACTGTGCACAGCATTCCAAGTGTGGCCTTGCTAATGTCTTGTACAACTTCAACAAGACGTTCTAATTGCTGTACTCAATGTTCTGACCAATGGAACCAAGCATGGCAAATGTTTTCTTCACCACTCTGTCCACCTGTGACTCCACTTTAAAGGAACTATGAACCTGTACCCCTATATCTAGTTGTTCTATAACTCTCCCCAATGCCCTCCCATTAACTGAGTAAATCCTGCTCTGTTTCGATCTACCAAAATCCATCACCTCGCGTTTATCTAAATTAAACTCCATCTGCCATTCATCAGCCCACTGGCCCAATTGATCCCGTTGCAATCCTAGATAACCTTCTTCACTGTCTACTATGCCACCAATCGTGGTGTCATTTGCAAACTTACTAACCATGCCTCCTAAATTCTCATCCAAATCATTAATGTAAATGACAAATAAGAATGGATCCAGCACTGATCCCTGAGGCACACCACTGGTCACAGGCCTCCAGTTTGAGAAACAACCCTTTACAACCACTCTCTGTCTTCTGCCATCAAGCCAATTTTGTATCCAATTGGCTTATGGGGCAATCTAGAACAAACAAAGAAAAGCACAGAACAACAGGAACAGGCCCTTCGGCCCTCCAAGCCTGTGCTGATCATGATGCCCTAACTAAAAAAAACCCCTCTGCCCTTACTTTGTCTGTATCCCTCTATTTCCTCCCTATTCATGTACCCATCCAGATGCCTCTTAAAAGTTCCTAATGTGCCTGCTTCCACCACATCCTCTGACAGATGTTCCAGGCACCCACCATTCTCTGTGTGAAAAACTTCCCCCGCACATTTCCCTTAAACTTTCTCCCTCTCACCTTGAACCTGTGCCTCCTTGTAATTAACACTTCCACCCTTGGAAAAAGCCTCTGACTATCCACCCTGTCTATGCCTCTCATTATTTTGTAGACCCCTATCAGGTCACCCCTCAGCCTCTGTCTTTCCAGTGAAACAATCCTAGTTTATTCAACCTCTCCTCATAGCCAACACCCTCAAGACCAGGCAACATCCTGGTGAACCTTCTTTGCACTCTCTCCAAAGCTTCCACGTCCTTCTGATACTGTGGTGACCAGAACTGCACGCAATACTCTAATTGCAGCCTAACCAAGATCTTATGTAGCTGCAACATGATTTCCCAACTCCTATACTCAATGCCCCGGCTGATGAAGGCAAGCATGCCATATGCCTTCCTAATCACCTTGGCCACCTGTGTTGCCACTTTTGGGGAACTGTGGACCTGCATGCCCAGATCCTTCGTATGTTAATGTTCCTAAGGGTTCTGCCATTTACAGTATAATTCATACCTAAATTTGATCCTCCAAAATGCATCATCTCGCATTTATCTGGATTAAACTCCATCTGCCATTTCTGTGCCCAAGTCTCCAATCTATCTATATCCTGTTGTATCCTCTGTCCATCCTCGGCACTATTAGCAACTCCGCCAATCTTCGTGTCATCCACAAACTTACTAATCAGACCACCCACATTTTCCTCCAGATATATATATACTACAAAAAAAACAGAAGTCCCAGTGCTGAAGTCCCACTGCGGAACACCACTAGCTACAGATCTCCATTCTGAAAAACACCCTTCCGCTACTATGTCTTCTATAACCAAGGCAGTTCTGTATCCATCTAGCCAGCCCATCCCGAATCCCATGTGATTTTAGTTTTTCTACCTATCTGCCATGTGGGATTTTGTCAAACGCCTTACTAAAGTCCATAGAAACTACATCCACAGTCCTTCCCTCATCAATTATCTTTGTCACCTCTTCAAAAAACTCAATCAAGTTGGTGAGACATGACCTTCCCCATACAAAACCATGCTGCCTGTCACTAACTAGCCAATTTTCCTCCAAATGTGCATATTTCCTGTCCCTCAGTATCTTCTCCAAAAGCTTCCCCACCACTAAGTGAGGCTTACCGGCCTAAAGTTAGCTGGGTTATCCCTGCTTTCTTTCTTAAACAAGGGAACAACATCGGCTATTTTCCAGTCCCCTAGAACCTCGCCTGTGGTCAAACAGGATGTGAAGATATCTTGGTGAATAGCCCAGCTATTTCTCCCCTTGCCTCCCGCAGTAACATAGAACATAGAACAGTACAGCACAGAACAGGCCCTTCGGCCCACGATGTTGTGCCGAGCTTTGTCTGAAACCCAAATCAAGCTATTTCCTCCCTATCATCCCGAAGTACTCCATGTGCCTATCCAATAGCTTCTTAAATGTTCCTAAAGTTTCTGACTCCACTATCCCTGCAGGCAGTCCATTCCACACCCCAACCACTCTCTGAGTAAAAAACCTACCTCGGACATCCTTCCTATATCTCCCACCGTGAACCCTATAGTTATGGCCCCTAGTTACCGCTCCATTCACCCGAGGAAATAGTCTTTGAATGTTCACTCTATCTATCCCCCTCATCATCTTATAAACCTCTATCAAGTCTCCTCTCAACCTCCTCCGCTCCAAAGAGAAAAGCCCAAGTTCCCTCAACCTTTCCTCATAAGACCTACCCTCCAAACCAGGCAGCATCCTGGTAAATCTCCTTTGCACTCTTTCCAGTGTCTCCACATCCTTCTTATAGTGAGGTGACCAGAACTGCACACAATATTCCAAATGTGGTCTCACCAAGGTCCTGTACAGTTGCAGCATAACCCCACGGCTCTTAACCTCAAACCCCCTGTTAATGAACGCCAACACACTATAGGCCTTCTTCACGGCTCTATCCACTTGAGTGGCAACCTTCAGAGATCTATGGATATGAACCCCAAGATCTCTCTGTTCCTCCACATTCTTCAGAACCCTACCTTTGACCCTGTAATCCACATTTAAATTTGTCCTACCAAAATGAATCACCTCGCATTTGTCAGGGTTAAACTCCATTTGCCATTTTTCAGCCCAGCTCTGCATCCTATCTATATCTCTTTGCAGCCTACAACAGCCCTCCACCTCATCCACTACTCCACCAATCTTGGTGTCATCAGCAAATTTACTGATCCACCCTTCAGCCCCCTCCTCCAAGTCATTTATAACAATTACAAATAGCAGAGGACCAAGCACTGATCCCTGTGGCACTCCGCTGGTAACCGGTTTCCAGTCCAAAAATTTTCCATCCACCATCACCCGCTGTCTTCTGTTAGATACAGTAAGAAGTCTCACAACACCAGGTTAAAGTCCAACAGGTTTATTTGGTAGCAAATACCATAAGCTTTCGGAGCGCTGCTCCTTCGTCAGATGGTGTGGTTATCTGGTCTCCAACAGTGCACAGACACAGAAATCAAGTTACAGAATACTAATTAGAATGCAAATCTCTACAGCCAGCCAGGTCTTAAAAGGTACAGATAATGTGGGTGGAGGGAACATTAAACACAGGTTAAAGAGATGTGTATTGTCTCCAGACAGAACAGCTGGTGAGATTATGCAAGACCAGGGGCAAGCTGTGGGGGTTACTGATAATGTGACATAAATCCAACATCCCGGTTTTGGCTGTCCTCATGTGTGCGGAACTTGGCTATCAGTTTCTGCTCAGTGACTCTGCGCTGTCGTGTGTCGTGAAGGCCGCCTTGGAGAACGCTTACCTGAAGATCCAAGGCTGAATGCCCGTGACTGCTGAAGTGCTCCCCCACAGGAAGAGAACAGTCTTGGCTGGTGATTGTCGAGCGGTGTTCATTCATCCGTTGTCGTAGCGTCTGCATGGTTTCCCCAATGTACCATGCCTAGGGACATCCTTTCCTGCAGCGTATCAGGTAGACAACGTTGGCCGAGTTGCAAGAGTATGTACTGTGTACCTGGTAGATGGTGTTCTCACGTGACATGATGGCATCCGTGCCGATGATCCGGCACGTCTTGCAGAGGTTGCTGTGGCAGGGTTGTGTGGTGTCGTGGCCACTGTTTTCCTGAAGGCTGGGTAGTTTGCTGCGGACAATGGTCTGTTTGAGGTTGTGTGGTTGTTTGAAGGCAAGAAGTGGGGGTGTGAGGATGGCCTTGGCGAGATGTTCGTCTTCATCAATGACATGTTGAAGGCTCCGGAGGAGATGCCGTAGCTTCTCCGCTCTGGGGAAGTACTGGACGACGAAGGGTACTCTGTCCACCGTGTCCCATGTTTGTCTTCTGAGGAGGTCGGTGCGGTTTTTCGCTGTGGCGCGTTGGAACTGTTGATCGATGAGTCGAGCGCCATATCTTGTTCTTATGAGGGCATCTTTCAGCGTCTGGAGGTGTCTGTTGCGATCCTCCTCATCCGAGCAGATCCTGTGTATTCGGAGGGCTTGTCCGTAGGGGATGGCTTCTTTTACATGTTTAGGGTGGAAGCTGGAGAAGTGGAGCATCGTGAGGTTATCCGTGGGCTTGCGGTATAGTGAGGTGCTGAGGCGACCGTCCTTAATGGAGATGCGTGTGTCCAAGAATGCAACCGATTCCGGAGAGTAGTCCATGGTGAGTCTGATGGTGGTCTCCACATTCTGTTAGATAGCCAGTTACCTATCCAATCGGCCAAACTTCCCTCTATCCCACACATCCTTACTTTCTTCATAAGCCGACCATGGCAGACTTTATCAAACGCCTTACTAAAATCCATGTATATGACATCAACTGCACTACCTTCATCTACATACTTAGTTACCTCTTCAAAAAATTCTATCAAATTTGTGAGGCAAGACTTGCCCTTCACAAATCCGTGCTGACTATCCCGGATTAAGCTGCATTTTTCTAAATGGTCGTAAATCCTATCCCTGAGGACCTTTTCCATCAACTTACCGACCACCGAAGTAAGACTAACCGGCCTATAATTACCAGGGTCATTTCTATTCCCTTTCTTAAACAGAGGAACCACTTTCGCCACTCTCCAGTCCTCTGGCACCACCCCCGTGGACAGTGAGGACGCAAAGATCAATGCCAAAGGCTCTGCAATCTCATCCCTTGCCTCCCAAAGACTCCGAGGATATATTTCATCAGGCACAGGGGACTTATCAACTTTCAGTTTATTCAAAATTGCTAGTACATCTTCCCTCCGAACATCTACTTCCTCCAGCTTATCAGCCTGTGACACCCTCTCTTCCTCAAAGACATGGCCCCTCTCCTTGGTGAACACCGAAGAAAAGTATTCATTCATCACCTCTCCTATCTCTTCTGACTCCACGCACAAATTCCCACTGCCGTCCTTGACCGGCCCCAACCTCACCCTGGTCATTCTTTTATTCCTCACATAAGAGTAAAAAGCCTCGGGGTTTTCCTTGATCCGACCCACCATAGACTTCTCATGCCCCCTCCTAGCTTTCCTAAGCCCCTTTTTCAGCTCATTTCTTGCTAACTTGTAACCCTCCATCGAGCCAACTGAACCTTGTTTTCTCAACCTAACATACGCTTCCTTCTTCCTCTTGACAAGACATTCCACATCTTTTGTGAACCATGGTTCCCTCACTCAGCCATTTCCTCTCTGCCTGGCAGGGACATACCTATCAAGGACACACAGTATTTGTTCCTTGAAAAAGTTCCACTTATCATTACTGCCTTTGCCTGACAATTTTTGTTCCCATCCGATGCTTCCTAATTCCCGCCTGATTGCATCATAATTACCTCTCCCCCAATTGTAAACTATGCCCTGCCGCATGGCCCTCTCCCTCTCCATTGCAATAACAAAAGACACCGAATTGTGGTCACTATCTCCAAAGTGCTCTCCCACACCCAAATCCAACACTTGGCCCGGTTCATTTCCCATTACCAAATCCAATGTGGCCCCACCTCTTGTCATCTTATCCACATATTGTGTCAGGAACCCCTCCTGCACACACTGCACAAAAACTGCCCCATCCGAACTATTCGACCTATAAAGGCTCCAATCAATATTTGGAAAGGATGGATCCCATCCGGCCCCAGGGACTTGTCTACCTTAGGCAATTTAGGATACTCAACCTTCCTCCTTTGATATATTGATGATCTCCAGAGTGTTCACACACCTATCCCTGACCTCAACATCCATCATGTCCTTCTCCTTCGTGAATACCGATACAAAATACTCATTAAGGATTTCACCCACTCCCTGTGGTTCCATGCATAACTTCCCTCCATTGTCCTTGAGTGGGTCTCCTCTTTCTCTTGCTACCCTCTTGCTCCTAATATATGTATAAAAAGCCTTGTGATTCTCCTTGACCCTATTTGCTGTGATAAGAGGTCATAGCTTGAGGCTGTTTTCGTTGGAGAGAAGAAGGTTAAGAGGTGACTTAATAGAGGCATACAAGATGATCAGAGGATTAGATAGGGAGGATAGTGAGAGCCTTTTTCCTCGGATGGTGATGGCTAGCACGAGGGACATAGCTTTAAATTGAGGGGTGATAGATATAGGACAGATGTCAGAGGTAGGTTCTTTGCTCAGAGTAGTAAGGGCGTGGAATGCTCTGCCTGCAACAGTCGCGGACTCGTCAACATTAAGGGCATTTAAAGGGTCATTGGATAAACATATGAATGATATTGGAATAGTGTAGGTTAGATGGGCTTTAGATTGGTTTCACAGGTCGGTGCAACATCGAGGGCCGAAGGGCCTGTACTGCGTTGTAATGTTCTATGTTCTATGATGAGGGGTGGCAGATTTAAGACGGTGATGAGGAGAAACTATTTCTCTCAGAGTGATAATCTGTGGAATTCATCCCAGAGTACAATGGATGCCGGACAATGAGTAAGTTTAAGGAGGAGATAGATTTTTAATGAATTGAAAGGTTATGGAGAATGGGCAGGAAAGTGGAGTTGAGGCAGAGATAAGATTAGCCATGATCGAATTGAATGGCAGAGCAGGCTCGAAGGGCTGAATTGCCTACTCGTGCTCATAGTTCTTGTGTAGTTATGATGGGGGTGGCTCAGTCACTCAATTTCACTTGTTCTAACACCTCGGTGTTAACAAGTCTAATTAATTAATCTTTTTCTCTCTCCCTCCCACACCATACTGGTGCAAATCTCCCTGCTGTGGGATGATTACAGTGCCAAGCGCACCTAAAAAACAGGTGTGGAACACTCCTGTTTTCAGACTTTTATGACACTTAGAATTTTTGGGGAACATCCTGCCCATTATTTCATTGGAGACAGTTGAGAGATGGTTCACTCAGATGATCCCCAGTGTGGAGCGATTGTCTTGTGAACAAAGGTTAAACAGGTTGGGACTTCACTCATTGGAATGGGAGGTGATCTCATCGAAACATATAGGATTCTTTAGGGGCTTGACAGGGTAAATGCTGAGAGGCTGTTTTTCCCCTCATGGGAGAGTCTAGGACAAGAGGGCGTAGTCTCCCTCGGAGACTAAACGGGTGCCAATTTAAGACTGCAAAGAGGAGAAATTTCCACTGAGGACTGAGAGTCTTTGGAACTCCTTGCCACAGGGAGCTGTGGGGGCAGAGTCCTTGTGTATTTTTAAGGCTGAGATGGATAGATAGTTGATTAGTAAAGGAATTGAGGGTTACGAGGAAAGTGGATGTGAGGAATGTCAGCTCAGCCATTATCCTACTGAATGGTTGAGCAGGCTTGAGGGGCTAAATGGCCTACACCTGTTCCTATTTCTTAAGTCCTGTGATCCGCTCTTAAAGCAACCTGCAACCCTAATAACACGAACGTTGACAATGAAATCATTGTCAATTGTCGTAAAAATGCATCTGGTTCACCAATGTGCTTTAGGGAAGGTAATCTCCCATCCTTAACTGGTCTGGCCTCCATGTGACTTCAGATCCATAGAAATGTGGTTGACTCTTAAATGCCCTCTGAATTTAAAAATAAAGCACTCTTCAGACAGAATGGCGAATGACATGTGGAATGGTTATAAGGCCTCCAGACTGCCTGAACCTCTCATTTCAAGGAGTTGAAAGAGGTAAGGTGAGGTACTGATGATGTTGTTAATGCTTGTCCTAAAATAGTAAATAACGTTGGGATAGCATTCAGGTTGTACCAATAAGGTAAATACATGAAACTGATAACAATGTAAGACTTGAAATAAACTAAAATAACTCTATACCCATGGGATAAAGATTTTGGCAGAGCGGGGGGAAGGGGTGTGGAGGTGTAGTCCAAGGGTCTGGAACAATACGGGGTTAATGTGGGACTGAGTACAGTACTTTCCACAGTGATGTAGGAAGGCAATTGACCTTGACCGAGGGCCTCCCATGAAATATCTGGGAATGTTGACCAATTTTTGGTCACTGATATACCTGGGTGTGTAGTATTCCATGGATCCAAGGTGATTTAGATTCTATTAGCAATTGATGGTGCTGAAAGGGCTCCTTTTCGAGCTGGTATTCGACCAGAGGACTTATACTGAACAGCAGATCCAATTAAAATGAAACGGGAGCACTGAGAAATATTAGTGTATCATTAGTATGCATCATGCAGTTGAGTTGCTTCAATGGTAACCAAATCCAGGTCAAGTATTTCACCATTTGGAAGTCAATACTGGTTTCTATTACATCTAATCGAGTTGTGTGATTCTGTAGCTGTTGGCTCAGCCAAGTGCTTTTCAAGTAGAATAGATTCTTC
This sequence comes from Mustelus asterias, assembly GCF_964213995.1. Taxonomy (NCBI): domain Eukaryota; kingdom Metazoa; phylum Chordata; class Chondrichthyes; order Carcharhiniformes; family Triakidae; genus Mustelus; species Mustelus asterias. The sequence continues at coordinate 74,159,381 of NC_135816.1, read as the reverse complement.
AGGTTTGTTGGGTAACCTTAGATTGCATTCATGGAATTGGTGTTAAATGTTGACAAAGTAATTAACACTTAAAGAATATTGTATCAAAGATTTGAGCATTAACCAGCATTTTTATTTGTTAATGTGTGGACGGACAATCACCTACCTGGCTATTAACCACTTGAAAGATAGTTTGTTAATTATTATTTTTATTGTTATCTGAGACCCAGGGCCAGATAAGGAAGAGAAGGTGGTACAGGCTAATAGGCTGGAGGAAATAGATGTTCGGAGGGAGGATGTCCTGGCAGTTTTGAATAAACTTAAGGTCGATAAGTCCCCTGGGCCTGATGAAATATATCCTAGGATTCTTTGGGAGGCAAGGGATGAGATTGCAGAGCCTTTGGCTTTGATCTTTGGGTCCTCACTGTCCACGGGGATAGTGCCAGAGGACTGGAGAATGGCGAATGTTGTTCCTCTGTTTAAGAAAGGGAATAGAAATGACCCTGGTAATTATAGACCGGTTAGTCTTTCTTCGGTGGTTGGTAAATTGATGGAAAAGGTCCTTAGGGATGGGATTTACGACCATTAGAAAGATGCGGATTAATCCGGGATAGTCAGCACGGATTCGTGAAGGGCAAGTCGTGCCTCACAAATTTGATAGAATTTTTTGAGGAGGTAACTAAGTGTGTTGATGAAGGTAGGGCAGTTGATGTCATATACATGGATTTTAGTAAGGCGTTTGATAAGGTCCCCCATGGTCGGCTTATGATGAAAGTGAGGATGTGTGGGATAGAGGGAAAGTTGGCCGATTAGATAGGTAACTGGCTGTCTGATCGAAGACAGAGGTTGGTGGTGGATGGAAAATTTTTGGATTGGAGGCAGGTTGCTAGCGGAGTGCCACAGGGATCAGTGCTTGGTCCTCTGCTCTTTGTGATTTTTATTAATGACTTAGAGGAGGGGGCTGAAGGGTGGATCAGTAAATTTGCTGATGACACCAAGATTGGTGGAGTAGTGGATGAGATGGAGGGCTGTTGTAGGCTGCAAAGAGACATAGATAGGATGCAAAGCTGGGCTGAAAAATGGCAAATGGAGTTTAACCCTGATAAATGTGAGGTGATTCATTTTGGTAGGACAAATTTAAATGTGGATTACAGGGTCAAAGGTAGGGTTCTGAAGACTGTGGAGGAACAGAGAGAACCACGAAGATATCGGGTCCTTTCTCCCATCACCACCAGCACACGCGCACACACACACACACACACACACACACACACACACACACACACACACACACACACACACACACAAAACCCCCCCCCACCTCAAGCACTTCGGCAGTATAGACAGGTTCCCCCTTTCCCCCTCACACACTGACAGGTCCACCCCCTTCACTGCCTGTGTTCCCACCCCACCCCCTCCACAATTCCAGATCCTTCCTCACTACCTGCATTCCCCCCCCCCCCCCCCCCCCCCCCCCCACCTTATTCCCCGTCACTGTCAAGTTCCCTTGTTCAAAGGCCTTGGCGCTCTTCCGCCTCTCACCACATCCAACCACCCCCCAATTGGGCTCCCCAGAGGACCTGTCCCTGGCACTGCCAGGTGGGCACTAGTAGGAGCTAATATCCAAAATAATTAAAATATATTTAAATGAACTTCCCACCCTCCGTGGGTGGCAGCCGTGTTATGTCACTGGCGAGGGACGGGGAAAATCAGGGCAGCAAGATCTCACTGGTGTGAATCTTGTTTCCTGACTATGGCAAGATTTTGTGCCTGAATCACTATTTATGCTCAAGACGGGTAGCAGTGATCAGAATCACAACATTGGCTGAAAGTGTTCCCTCTGCCCTGGCTGCGATTTGAAATTAATGTCATCCGAGGAGCTGAAACCTGGATGATTTAATTGTGTTTGAGCAGGCTAGTGAAAAGCAGCATTTATTTATGTGTCTGTGTTACAACCTGTGCAACTTTCCTAGATTAACCCATTGATTCGGGAGTATTCAACCATCATTAATCAGTCATGTTTTGCTGTAAAAGTAAACAACATAATTGTTTTTGTGAAAATATATGGCGTCCTTGGAACAAAAATAGGGGAGGCAATGTTCCTGAGACTTTAGTCGATATGAAAAAAATAATAATTTTAAAATGAGCAAAATAATCTCTTCATCCTTTGATTTGATTATTGTCACATGTTTGGCCGATTGGATAGGTAACTGGCTATCTAACAGAAGACAGAGGGTGGTGGTGGATGGAAAATTTTCAGACTGGAAACCGGTTACCAGCGGAGTGCCACAGGGATCAGTGCTTGGTCCTCTGCTATTTGTAATTTTTATAAATGACTTGGAGGAGGGGGCTGAAGGGTGGATCAGTAAATTTGCTGATGACACCAAGATTGGTGGAGTAGTGGATGAGGTGGAGAACTGTTGTAGGCTGCAAAGAGACATAGATAGGATGCAAAGCTGGGCTGAAAAATGGCAAATGGAGTTTAACCCTGACAAATGCGAGGTCATTCATTTTGGTAGGACAAATTTAAATGTGGATTACAGGGTCAAAGGTAGGGTTCTGAAGAATGTGGAGGAACAGAGAGATCTTGGGGTTCATATCCATAGATCTCTGAAGGTTGCCACTCAAGTGGATAGAGCCGTGATGAAGGCCTATAGTGTGTTGGCGTTCATTAACAGGGGGTTTGAGTTTAAGAGCCGTGGGGTTATGCTGCAACTGTACAGGACCTTGGTGAGACCACATTTGGAATATTGTGTGCAGTTCTGGTCACCTCACTATAAGAAGGATGTGGAGACACTGGAAAGAGTGCAGAGGATATTTACCAGGATGCTGCCTGGTTTGGAGGGTAGGTCTTATGAGGAAAGGTTGAGGGAACTTGGGCTTTTCTCTTTGGAGCGGAGGAGGTTGAGAGGAGACTTGATAGAGGTTTATAAGATGATGAGGGGGATAGATAGAGTGAACGTTCAAAGACTATTTCCTCGGGTGAATGGAGCGGTAACTAGGGGGCATAACCATAGGGTTCATGGTGGGAGATATAGGAAGGATGTCCGAGGTAGGTTTTTTACTCAGAGTGTGGTTGGGGTGTGGAATAGACTGCCTGCAGGGATAGTGGAGTCAGAAACTTTAGGAACATTTAAGAAGCTATTGGATAGGCACATGGAGTACTTCGGGATGATAGGGAGGAAATAGCTTGATTTGGGTTTCAGACAAAGCTCGGCACAACATCGTGGGCCGAAGGGCCTGTTCTGTGCTGTACTGTTCTATGTTCTATGTATTAGCATACAGTGAAAAGTATTGTTTCTTGCACGCTGTGCAGACAAAGCGCACTGTACATAGAGAAGGAAAGGAGTGGGTGCAGAATGTAGTGTTAGAGTCATAGCTAGGGTGTAGAGAAAGATCAACTTAATATGAGGTAGGTCCATTTAAAAGTCTGATGGCAGCAGGGAAGAAGCTATTCTTGAGTTGGTTGGTACCTGACCTTCGACTTTTGTATCTTTTTCCCGATAGAAGAAGATAAGTGGAAGAGAGTGGGGTCCTTGATTACACTGGCTGCTTTTCCGAGGCAGCGGGACATGTAGACAGAGTCAATGGGTGGGAGGCTGGTTTGTGTGATGGACTGAGCTTCATTCACAACTCTTTGTAGTTTCTTGCGGTCTTGGACGGAGGAGGAGCAAACTTGGATCGAAGTATTCACTCAGAACCATTTAATGATTTAGATTCTATTTTCAGGACGAGTGTTCAAATACATGGTGAACTTGGTTCTTGATGCAGTTCAATGCTGTGTTCCTCTCCAGGAGTGTGAGTGTCAGGGAATTGGCTATTGGAGATGCACTTGTGGTCAGTTATTGAGCGATGAGTCCAATTTTAATTCTAGGACCCCGTACCCAAATCCCACATCAACCCATCACCACCAGCACTGTTTGCCCCTTCCTGTACCTCTGACACTGTTCTACCCGCAATCCTCACCCCCATGGGTGGAGTAGTGTTGGGTGGGAACATAGGAATTTGGAGCAGAAGTAGGCAATTCATCCCTTCAAGCCTGCTCTGCCATTCAGTCTTGGTTCATCTCTCCTTGGCCTCCACTGTGAGGAGTTGGTGTATGATGTTTTGGGGGTGGGGGAGGGGTGAGCGATTAGAGACGGGGTGAGCACTCAGAGTGAGAGAACGGGATGAGCAGTTCACAGGTTGCAAAGTGCTTTAAAACAGATCCTGATGTCAAGCTATATTATTTCATGTCTGTTCGGAAAAGCGCTAATCAGAGTATAAGAACTAGGTAAGCACTTGCTTAGCAAGCAGCACCGAGATGACCTGCTGATGGGTCGTGAAGGGGGCTGCCAAGGCTCTATCTTCTTAAAGGTAAAAAAAATGCCCATAACAGCTCGGCCGTTGTCATGGACAGGGTCCCTCTACAGAGTGACGTATGACCAGAGCTATAGCCAGTTAGGTGGGGTGATCCTCAATGGCTTCCTGAAGTCTTGGCCCCCAGTCAGCTGCCAAAAGGCTACCTCCAGCTAGCTGACCTGTTCCCAATGCTGTGGGGCACCTGTGGGTAATTGACCTTACTTGGCTGTCCACTGCTTTGAAGCATTTCCTCCTTTTCACCCTATATCATACATAAATGAAAAGTGGACTGGTAAAAGTAAACAAAATATGTTTCAGTATCTCACATTGTAGTCCTGTATAGGAGACACTGGGTGGGATTTTCCGGCCTTTCCTGCCAGCGGGATCTGCCTGTCTTACCAGAGGCGACTCCCTATGTTGGGTTCCATGGTGGTGGGGTGGGCAAGTCATACAAAAAGCCGTAAAGTGGGACCTGAAGATCCTGCCAGCAGCTGATGGTGAAGTACCTCTGCCCCAGTACTCACCGCAGGGTGGCTGGAAAACCCCGGTCACTGTCTCAATGCAATAAGTCAGTTGTAATCAGTTGTTAGCACACTCGTCTGAGTCAGAAGTCTAACTTCATGATTTGAAGACAAAAATCCAGGCTTACATTGCGGTATAATTCTCAAAGTCAAGTGGGAAGACAGACAAACAAACTCCAGCACCTTCTTCAAAGCCAATTCCTCCAGCATTGCAACCATGTTCATGTAAAGTCAGCTCCGCTGACCTGGACACTGCACCCAATCCCAAGGACAGAGAAGATGCTTTAAGGACACTCTGAAGGTCTCATTGAAAAGGGGACAAATTGACATTGGTATGTTGGAGGAATTTGATGCAAACAGTGCCACATGGTAGAACTTCATCCAACAAGCTGCAACACCACTGGAAATGCAGCACATTAACTCTGCTGCAGAGAAGCAGGGAAATGGAAGGAGAGTGAGCAGAAACCTGGCTTAAGAATTGCCCTTCCTCAGGATAGCTCTTACCCTCTCTGTCCAATGACCTTTGGCTCCAGGATTGACCAACTGAGTTATCTGTCATTTGTGTGTCCTCAATGCTTGACAGACATCATGCTCACTTTGAGGACGTCAGTGCTAAGGATTGCAATATTGGAGATGGTGGCTGGAATTTTACTGGGAATCGAAGTGGGTGAGGGGCGGACAATGGAAAGCTCCGTTGACCTCGGACGAGATTTTACGGTTTCAGGATGAGCGAGGCTGTAAAATCCCACCCGGCGTCTTTTGGATGAAATGTTAAATCAAGGTCTCTCTATCCTCTCGAGTGGACCAAAAAGATTCCATGGCATTTATTCAAAGAAGAGCAGGCAAATTATCCCCTGTGTTCTGGCCAATATTTATCGTTCAGTCAACATTAAAAAAGCAGATTATCTGTTCATTATCAGGTTTTTTGTGGGAGTTTGCTGGGTGCAAATTGGCTAATGTTTTTCCCACATTACACCAGCAACTAAACTTCAAATGTACTTCAGTTGCCGTAAAGTGCTTTGTAATGTCTTGTACTTGTGGAAGATATTATATAAGTGACCTTTCATTTTCTTGTTTGGTTAAACTCGCCAACAATGTTGGGTGTAATTTGGTACCTGTGTTTGAGAGGGCAAGAAGGGCAAGCCCCCTATTATTCCTCCAGCTAAGTATGCTCCAATGGAACTACACTTTTTTTGTTCTTCACCTTCTTTCCCTTGCAGAAAGCTAGGAATCCTTTCATCTGAGCTTTCTTTATGCAGTGCAGTTTATAGAAAAATTATATTCTGTATGCTTGATGTAGGCTGGATTATAAATGTTGTGACCCAGGTTGGTAAAATTGTGTGAAAATAAATGGATTGAAGAAAAATATTATACTTGGAGTTATACTGTGCGGAATTTTATGGCCTTGCTTATCCCGAAACCGTAAAATCCCACCCGAGGTCATCGGACCTTTCCATTCTCCACCTCTCACCTGCTCTGATTCCCATGGTGGGAGAGGTGGTAAAATTCCAGCGACTGTGTCTTTACACCAAAACGTCTCTGAGCGCTCCACGCAATGAATTACTTTTCTGAAATGCAATCACTGTTCAGGTAGACATGGCCTGAAAAAAAAAACTTGATTTCAGGCTACATGCTATTCTCTGTACTAATTAGAATCTGATTTGTCCTCCTGGAGTCTATTTAGTGTCAAATTAGTCAATAATATCCTGTACTCTGTGTACAAAGGCATAACTTTCAGATTTAGGAATGATTTATGATTTGAAATAAGAGATAGACACCAAACTTCAATTGACACTGTCCATGTTAAGTGGATAAAAGCAAATTACTGCAGATGCTGGAATCTGAAACCAAAAGAGAAAACGTTGGAAAATCTCAGCGGGTCTGGCAGTAGTGATGCTGCCATACCTGCTGAGATTTTCCAGCATTTTCTCTTTTGGTTTCAGAGTTCATGTTAACTGCTTCATTTAACCCTTGTGATTGACCACAAAGAACAATTTTATAGCTGCCATCAGAGCAACTGCATTCGGTATATGATACGTCATGTCTTACTCTTGGGTGTCAAAGACCAGGGGTCCAGAGCATATAAAATTGCCTCTTGTTAAATTGGAGATGAGCTATTACCTCCTTGGCTTCTTGTGCAATCCTGATGTCTAATAATGGGAGTGTAAGTGGTCAGACAGATACTTCATGCCCTGGGGAAAGATGGGATTTATGTTTGTGCTTGTGATCCAACTCATCCTGCTACCAGTATGCCCCAGTCTCAAAAGCCAAGTCCTTGGCACTGTCCATTACTCATCACCAGTTAGCGTCAAGTGACAGTTTGATCTGCTCCAGGAGCAGTGGGTATACCACAATTGAATTAATAGGGGAGAGGTTTCTCCCTGTACTGTGCCCTGATTCCAGTGCAATCTGTGTGAAACAGGCTGAATCAGTGTAAGAGATCAGGGGGTTTAAAGCACAACATAACCACTTAAATTAGTGCATTCATACTGGTTCAAGTTTCACTTTTCCCAAATTAGGCCCTTCCCACATTGAAATTGTTTAAAATTATGCTTGTTTATTTGAGTATACAGGCACGCGCAGACACATTTAAGAAGATTTTTTTCAGGTCACTGTATTTGATTTAATGTACTGGGAAACTAATTAATACAGCAATGAAACTACAAAATGTTTCTGTATAGTTTTTTTCAAGTAACTTTTCAGTGGTTTAAAATTTACTCCTAGTTGGAGTACTGAACACCTATTACAAATGATTGTTTTTGTTGATTAATCCATTTCAACAATATTAATAGAACTGCACCAGGGCACCCTTCTTAAATCAATAAGCAATACTTTGAAAAAGAATGTGTACTGATATGCTATCTGCTGCTTCATGAAAGATTTTACATTTGTGAATGTGCAGGTGATTTTTAGTAGAAACGTGAACTCTAACCTAACCTGCAGAATTTCAAGCATATTTTGGGTGCAATTTCCTGATTGCGGGAGCTGAAATAGAGCCTGAAGTACCACAGTTGTAATAATTCATTTTTTTCAGCCTTTATTCTGAGGCTCTGAAGAAGAGTCATATTGGACTCGAAACATTAAATCAATTTCTCTCTCCACAGATGCTGTCAGACCTGCTGAACTTTTTCTGTTTTTATTTCAGATTTCCAGCATCTGCAGTCTTTTATTTTGATTAGATATAGATTCATTACTTCAAAGTACTTTTTTGCTGTACTTTTCATTGTACTTTTCACATAATGCTTAAAGTTATGTTGGAGAGGAATGGCTATATATATTTTTACATTGCCATAACTCTGTTCTTCTGTATTAGCAGAATTGAATTTTTAAATTCTACACGGCCTTATGAACAGTAGATAGGTACCAGCTGGAAGCTGGCGTAGAATCCGCTGTGCCATCACATTGTTGCTGGTATCTCTCTGTGATTGTGGAACATGCTTATTCTGGCGCTGATCAGTACATTGGATGCATGTACATTATTTGTTCCTTTCTAGTTTCCTAGTTTTTTTTATGTAGCGACTTGAAAGGGTGATGGAAACAGATTCATTTGTGATTTCCAAGAAAAAGAAAAATTGCAGAGCAGGGAATAAGACAAATTGGATATTTGAGTACTGCTGAAAAAAAAGAGACATGCTTTTGAATTGTTTCACGTTGTACTTATCAGGTTGATGCAAGACTGTCAAATTTCAAAGGGACAAATTTCTAGTTCATGAGAAAAGGTGTCATAGAAATCATAGAAACCCTACAGTGCAGAAGGAGGCCATTCGGCCCAACGAGTCTGCACCGACCACAATCCCACCCAGGCCCTACCCCTGTTGATGTGTTTCCAAATTGGCTCTGATTGGTTGTCATAGCAAATACACCAGTGAGTTATTGTTGCCCATGCTTTCATTTGTAATTCCTGGGCATATTCCTTTTACCTGCAGAGGATCTTTGGGAGCTGACAAAAGCACAGTGGGCTGAATAGCCTCCTTCTTCACTGGACTTTTTTCTCTACTAAAAGGTCCTGCAGCTTGGAAAGAGCAGAAGCTAGCCTTTCCAGATAAGTGAGAAAGAGCAGATGCTCCAAGATGCAGGCACCCTTTCCAACTTTAACTTTTGAGTTTAAAAAAAAGGACTGAACAGCCAGGCCACTAAACTTCTCGACAAAGCAGCCTGACGCTGCAACTGAAGCCAGGCAGGTGGGAGGCCTCCACTGGGACCAAAAAGTTCATCTCAGTGTTTCAGGTTGATAATTGTTTATTTCCAATTCTGATGAAAGGTCAACAGTTTATCAACAACTACAGAGTCAGGGAAAAGTGGGGTTGGGATGAAGCTGGGGAGGGGCAGGGCAGTGGAGGTAGGAATGATTCAGTGAGAAAAATGATGATGGTGGAAAGAAAAAGGGAGTGTTAAAAGGACAAGAAACAAAAGATGAATGAAGATGAGGCAAATGCTCCCCTGGCCTAATCCACCTGCCACCCCCTTTGGCCTAATCCATCTGCCACCCCCTTGGCCTAATCCATCCATCACCACACCCCTATGACTTGTGCATCTGCCACCCCCCCTTGGCCCTGTGCATCTGCCAGCCCTCTTAGCCCTTGGTCTTGTGCATCTGCCACCCACCTTGGTCTTGTGCATCTGCCACCCCCCCCGCCCCCCCCTTGGCCTTGTGCATCTGCCACCCCCCCCACCCCCCTTGGCCTTGTGCATCCACACCACTCTATAATCTCCTCCAGTCCTACAGCTCTACAAGATCTCTGTGCTCCACATTTACACCGCCAGTGCCGGTCTTTCCTTCAGCTGCCTAGGTACTAAGCTCTGAAATTCTCTTGCTAAACTTCTCCACCTCTCTCTTTTTAAGATGCTTTATAAACTTATTTCTTTGGCTAAGCATTTGATCATGTGTCCTAATATTACATTTGGCTAGGTGCAAAATTTTGTTCAATAGCACTCCTGTGCAGTGTCTTGTGCAGCATTTTGTTCTGTTAAAGGTGCTGTATAAATGTAGGTTGTTATTAAGGGTTAAAAAGTCAAGGAGGGTAGATGAAACTAAGATACAAATCAGCCATGATCCAACTGAATGGTGGAACTCAGTCAAGGAGACTGAATGGCCTCCTCCTGTTCATCATCTTATTGCTTAGCTCATTCCAGTAATTCAGAGAGGGTGCTATAAGTGCAAAATGGATGGTTATTTGCTTTGTGGATCATGGGTTTTGGTCTTCATCCAGGTTTCCACTTTATAAATGTGTTAAGTCCAAAGATGTGCGGGTTAGGTTGATTGGCCATGCTAAAAAATTGGCCCTTAGTGTCCTGAGATGCTTAGGTTAGAGGGATTAGTGGGTAAATATGTAGGGATATGGGGGTAGGGCCTGGGTGGGATTGTGGTCAGTGCAGATTCAATGAGCCGAATGGCCTCTTTCTGTGCTGTTGGGGTCTATGATTCTATAGATACAAAACACAATATTAAACATTTCTTACTTCCTTCTTTTAAGTATTTAATACCTCATTATGCATAAATAAAATTCAGCAATAATTTGTAAGACATATGGCTCTTATTGTGTTAAATGGGTCTCAGTATTGCAGTACATTAATCTCCAAGAGATGATTCATTAACTCAGTTTAAAGATACTGAGAGTAGAAGCAAATCTGAACTCTTAAAATATTTTCATTCTGTACTTGCTCTTCAATCAGGCCATTGAGGTTGGCCTATTGGAGTATGAACTCCCTGATTAAGGATCCAATTGATGGGCCATTCATGAAGTCTTTGCCTTGTACTTAACCAGGAGTGTCAGTTCCTCTGATATCCCCGGAGATAGACTGCTAGCTACTAGCATTCTGTATACTGCTGTTAGAGTTTGTAAATAAAGGGATTTTGGTGAAGGGATTTCTGCCTCCAAAGCTTTATTACACACCAGTTCTCTGTTTCAGGTTATTTCTCTGTTTTAGATTATCTTCTGCACCACACGGTTCCTTAATCATGCCGTTCATTCCCTGTAATTTATTTTTTGTCAGTTTGCCGGAGGTAACTTGAGATCAGAAGAACTCGTTTGTGGTATCAGCTTCTACTTTTAAGAATGTTAAAAGACTACACACTGAGGAAGGAGTCCTATTTATGTGCTATTTGAATTACGTAGAATGTATAGCACATAAACTGGTCATTTTTTCCAAGTGGTCATTGGAGGTGTTTAGGCGTCACACAAACTCCTTCCACCTTACTTCATTTTAACTCATCATCAGTATCCTTCTATTCCTTTCTTACTCATGGGTTTATCTACTTTCTTCTGAAATAAATCTCTGCAAATCACCTCAGCAGCTCCATGTGGTAGCGAGTTCCATGTTCTAACCACTCGACTGTTAAGTAATTTTCTCCTGAATTCCTTATTGGATTTATCTTGACTATCTATAATTTTACTAAAGAGTTCATCTAATTGACAGCTGAACGATGCTAGCATTCTGATGCTACAGATCAGTATGAATTGTATGGGCAGCACAGTTGTTAGCGCTGCTGCCTCACAGCACCAGAGACACAGGTTCGATTCCAGCCTTGGGTGACTGTGTGATATTTGCGCGCTTTCCCCGTGTCTGCCAAGATGGGGTAGGGGCCTGGGTAAGATGCTCTGTCGGAGAGTCAGTGCAGACTCGGTGGGTCAAATGGCCTCCTTCTGCACTGCAGATATTCTATGAAATCATTCACCTTTCAGTTGATTTGTACTGAGTTGTTGATCTCCATTGGAGCTGGGGAGCCGTATTGGATGTGTAGACAAGGGAATGTGGTGGTGGATTTTGGAAATCGTTTTCAATTCTTATCTAGAATTTATCAGCAGATTCATGATCAACAGTAACTGATTTGTAAAGAGCACTTGACGAATCCTCCTGAATTTATTTGAAGAGGTGACTAAAGTAATGGATTGGGGAATGTCTATGCATTTATTTATGTGGACTTTGAGAAAGCATTGGATAAAGTAATAAGACACTGCTGGCTAAAGTTGAAATCTGTGGAATTGAAAGTAAATTATTAATTTAGAAAGGAAACTGGTTGAGCAGCCAATTGATACAGTATAGGGGTAATGGGCAGGTAATCTCACTGGCTGACTTTTTAAAAAAAAAATTAATTTACTGGATATCGGAGTTATTGGCTCGGTCAGCATTTATTGCCATGCCGACACTATAGTTAAGAAAGCCCACCAATGCCTCTTCTTTCTCAGAAGACTAAGGAAATTTGGCATGTCAGCTACGACTCTCTTCAACTTTTACAGATGCACCATAGAAAGCATTCTTTCTGGTTGAATCACAGCTTGGTATGGCTCCTGCTCTGCCCAAGACTGCAAGAAACTACAAAAGGTCATGAATGTAGCCCAGTCCATCACGCAAATCAGCCTCCTATCCATTGACTCTGTCTACATTTCCCACTGCCTCTGCAAAGAAGCCAGCATAATTAAGGGCCCCACACACCCCGGACATTCTCTCTTCCACCTTCCGTCGGGAAAAAGATACAAAAGTCTGAGGTCATGCACCAACTGACTTGAGCAGCTTCTTCCCTTCTGCCATCAGACTTTTGAGTGGACCTACCTTGCATTAAGTTGATCTTTCTTGACACCCTAGCTATGATTGTAACAATACATTCTGCACTCTCTCGTTTCCTTCTCTACGAACGGTATGCTTTGTCTGTATAGCGTGCAAGAAACAATACCTTTCACCGTATGCTAATACATATGACAATAATAAATCAAATCAAATTGCCATTGAGAAGGTGGTGGTGAACTGCTGCAGTCTGAGGTGTCCTACAGTGTTGTTAGGAAGGGAATTCCAGGATTTTGACCTAGTGACTGAAGGAACAGCGATATATTTCCAAGTCAGGCTGCTGAGTGATTTCGAGGGGCACCTCCAGATGATGGTGTTCCCAGGTGTCTGCTGCCCTTATCCTTCTAGATGGTTGTGGGTTTGGAAGGTGCTGCCTAAGGAACATTGGTGAGTTCCTGCAGTGCATCTTCTGGATAATACACACTGCTGCTACTGTTCATCGGCGGTGGAGAGAATGAATGTTTCTGGAAAGGACAGCAATCAAGCTGGCTGTTTTGTCCTGGATGGTGTCGAGCTTCTTGAGTGTTATTGGAGCTGTACTCATCCAAGCAAGAGGAGAATTTTCAATTACACTCCTGACTTGTGCCTTGTAGATGGTGGGTAAGCTTTGGAGAATTAGGAGATCAGTTACTTACCACATATTTCCTAGCCTTTGACCTGTTTTGGTAGACATTACATATGGCCAGGCAAATTCAGTTTCTGGTCAATGGTAACTGGCAGGATATTGATATGATGTGGAGATGCCGGCGTTGGACTGGGGTGGGCACAGCAAGAAGTCTCAACACCAGGTTAAAGTCCAACAGGTTTATTTGGTAGTACAAGCTTTTGGTCAGTCTCACTGATGAAGGAGCAGCGCTCCGAAAGCTTGTGCTACCAAATAAGCCACTTGGACTTTACCCTGGTGTTGTGAGACTTCTTGCTAGGATATTGATAGTGAGGGATTTAGTGAAGGTAATGCCAAGGGGCAATGGTTAGATCCTCTCATGGATATGGTCATTGCCTGGCACAGATGTTATTTGCTACTTGTCAGCCCAAGCCTGAATATTGTCCAAGTCTTGCTGCATTTGGACATGGACTGTTTCAGTATCTGAGGAGTCGTGAATGGTGTTGAACATTTGTGCAGTCATAACCAAACATCCCCCAGTTCTGACCGTATGATGGAAGAAGGCCATTGATGAAGCATCTTAAGATGGTTGGGCCTAGTACACTATCCTGAGGAACTCCTGCAGTAATGTCCTAACATCACGTCCATGTTCCTTTGTGTCAGTTCTGACACCAACCAGTGGAGGGTTTTCCTCTGATTCCCATTGACACAAGGGTACCTTGATGTCATACTCAGATAAATGCTGCCTTTGTGTCAAGGGCTGTCGCCCTCCCCTCACCTTTGGCATTCAGCTCTTTTGTCTATGTCTGAACCAATGCTATAATGGGGCAAGAGCTGAGTGGCCCTGGCAGAGCCCAAACTGAACATCTGTGAGCAGATTGTTGCTGACTAAGTATTGCTTGATAGCGCCATTGATGACCTACATTACTGATTGTCGAGAGTGGATTTGTCCTCCTGCATATAGGATATACATGTGATAAGTGCTGTGTTACCATATTTATTAATGGTTTGCATGAAAGAATAGAAAGCCATACGTCCAAGTATGCTGGTAGTTGAACTTTAATTGTAATAACATTGAATTAACCGCATGGCAGTAGTGTGTGTTCTGCTGAATGCCCCCTCAGGTAATTTAAGTGTATGGGCTCTTTATGTTTATAGTTTACAGCAAACATTAATCGTTACTGTTCAGCAACATTGCAAATAATGTATCTGGAAGCATAAATCCCAAAGAGATATTGATAAATCAAGTGAATGGGAAAATCCATGGCCAGCCTTGTGAGATCAACCTCTTTGAGCCTAAAAAGAATAGAGCAGAGTAAATTCTAACTGGTGAAATGCTAGTAACAGTAATCGTTAATGTTTGCTGTAAACTATGCGACTGTGCAGCAGGCAGAAAGTCCCTGCACAGACCACACACAAGTCCGTGCCTGCTTGGCTGCGTTAAAAAAAATAAAGGGCCCCCACATTTAAGTTACCTGCAAACTCCACGGAAAAATTAAAGGGAATATTGGTGGAGGTCCAAAGATATTTGGCGGTGCAGATACATAGATATTAAAATGCTGCCATCAACTGGTACAGAAAATAACAAGTGAAGAGGGCACTCAGTCGAACACAAACTATCGCCATGCGGTTAATTCAACGTTGTTACAATTATGTAGTTCTGACTTGAAGCTTTCCCTTGCCTAGTTGATATTCTGTAACTACAAACCTGAAAAGGAATATTTTCATTCAAAGCCTCCATCTGCCAGAGGAGGCTTCAGGACAATCCACATCCAACAACCTGCTCTGAAAACTCTGTTTAGGCTTTGACAATGAATTCCACAATAGCGGCTGAGGCAATCAACAACATCCTAAATTGAGCAGCCCATCGCATTCTTTTTTTAAAAAAGTAAATTTTCCCTATCTCCCAATGTTAACAGATCCTTTCTAAAGAAAAATTCAGGATCTGTATCTGCATCTTTGCCAAAAACTGATGAGTTCTTCTTTGGGTCATACTCTGCGTACCAGGTTTTGTTGAAATCCGCCCATTGGCTTTTGAGATAAATTGTTTTCAGACAGACAAGTGAAAGCAATACCTCCACCCACTTTCAATGGAGGTAATCAAAAGGCAGAACAAATGCTGTCCTTTAGATGCTGAGGTGATAGAAATAACGCTTTACTATACAAAGTCTTGCAAGCAGTTGTGGGCACCACTCTTTGGGAAATAAATATTGTCTGTGGAGGGAATGCAGTGTAGATTTACCAAAATGATACCTGGATCAAGAATAGAGGCATGGACTATTTTCTAAACGGTGACAAAATTCATAATGCTAAAGTGCAAAGGGACTTGGGAGTCCTAGTCCAGGATTCTCTAAAGGTAAACTTGCAGGTTGAGTCCGTAATTAAGAAAGCAAATGTAATGTTGTCATTTATCTCAAGAGGCTTGGAATACAAAAGCAGGGATGTACTTCTGAGGCTTTATAAAGCACTGGTTAGGCCCCATTTGGAGTACTGTGAGCAATTTTGGGCCCCACACCTCAGGAAGGACATACTGGCACTGGAGCGGGTCCAGCGGAGATTCACACGGATGATCCCGGGAATGGTAGGCCTGACATACAATGAACGTCTGAGGATCGTGGGATTGTATTCATTGGAGTTTAGGAGGTTGAGGGGAGATCTAATAGAAACTTACAAGATAATGAACGGCTTAGATAGGATGGACGTAGGGAAGTTGTTTCCATTAGCAGGGGAGACTAGGACGCGGGGGCACAGCCTTAGAATAAAAGGGAGTCACTTTAGAACAGAGATGAGGAGAAATTTCTTCAGCCAGAGAGTGGTAGGTCTGTGGAATTCATTGCCACAGAGGGCTGTGGAGGCCGAGACGTTAAGCGTCTTCAAGACAGAAATTGATAAATTCTTGATTTCTCGAGGAATTAAGGGCTATGGGGAGAGAGCGGGTAAATGGAGTTGAAATCAACCATGATTGAATGGTGGAGTGGACTCGATGGGCCGAATGGCCTTACTTCCGCTCCTATGTCTTATGGTCTTATGGACTCCCAAGGGTACACAGAGAGTAGTGGGTGCCTAGAACTCATTGCTGGGGTAACTTTTAAGGGGCATCTTGACAAGTACATGAATAGGATGGGAATAGAGGGATATGGTCCCCGGAAGGGTAGGGGGATTTAGTTAAATCGGGCAGCATGGTCGGTGCAGGCTTGGAGGGCCGAAGGGCCTGTTCCTGTGCTGTAATTTTCTTTGTTCTTTGTTCTATTACTAAGAAAAATTACACAAACTAAGGTCGTATACCCTGGACTGTTTGTTTGGTAGTTCAGAATTTCAGTATTACTGAAAAATGCTTTTCATCTTGCACTCATCAGGACAATCCCAGGAATACCAATGTCAGGGGAAACAACAATGTTATACTGTATGAGAAAAGAATGCTGATTGGTTGGCAAGTGCACTCTGATTGGTAGAAGCATTGACATGGAGAATGCACCGATTAATAGTGACTGACAGTTAACTGCCAAATATTGTTTAGAAATTTAAATCAGGCAACTTGACTCTGGTCAAGGGATTGACCTGAGGAATGAAGCTATCACTTATCTTGTGTACAGGTGTATTGTGTGTACTCGTTCTCTGTCTGCAAAGAATAGGGTCCCTGATTTAATATATTTAGCCTCCAGTACACGCAAATGTGCCACACTGAGAGTCTGACTACAATCTTTAATTGGTTGTCGGTGTAATTTGTTTGCAGTGGGTAAGGTACACATTGTACCCAACCAGCCCGTGCATACAAAACTCAAAACACAGTGTCCAACATTAGATCTGATTCCACGATTGGACATTTGTTAAATAATCTTCAATGTGCTAAAAATTACACTGACAACCAATTTAAGATTGTTAGTCAGGCTGCTCCTATGTTTTTAATGGGTTACTATCTTTTGAAAGAAGCAGGACAGTTCTATAACAGTGAAACTCTGTTACATGACACCTATGCCCAACTCCTATTCATTGACTACAGCTCAGCTTTCAACAACATTATTTCTATAAAACTCATCTCTCAAACTCCGTGGCCTGGGGCTCGGCTCCTCTCTTTGCGACTGGATCCTGAACTTCCTAACCCACAGGCCGTAATCAGTGAAGATAGGCAACAACACCTCCTCCACGATCATCCTCAACACTGGTGCCCCACAAGGTTGTGTCCTCAGCCCCCTACTATACTCCTTATACACCTATGACTGTGTGGCCAAATTCCACTCCATGTCAATGCTTCTACCAATCAGAGTGCACTTGCCAACCAATCAGCATTCTCTTCTCATACAGTATAATGTTGTTGTTTCCCCTGACATTGGTATTCCTGGGATTGTCCTGATGAGTGCAAGATGAAAAGCATTTTTCAGTAATACTGAAATTCTGAACTACCAAACAAACAGTCCAGGGTATACGACCTTAGTTTGTGTAATTTTTCTTAGTAATAGAACAAAGAACAAAGAAAATTACAGCACAGGAACAGGCCCTTCGGCCCTCCAAGCCTGCACCGACCATGCTGCCCGATTTAACTAAATCCCCCTACCCTTCCGGGGACCATATCCCTCTATTCCCATCCTATTCATGTACTTTAAGGGGCATCTTAAAGCGTATCAAGGTAGATAAATCCCCGGGACCTGATGAAATGTATCCCAGGATATTGTGGAAGGCTAGGGAGGAAATTGCGGGTCCCCTAGCCGAGATATTTGAATCATCGATAGTCACGGGTGAGGTGCCTGAAGATTGGAGAGTGGCAAATGTTGTGCCTTTGTTAAAAAAGGGCTGCAGGGAAAAGCCTGGGAACTACAGGCCAGTGAGCCTCACATCTGTGGTGGGTAAATTGTTGGAAGGTATTTTGAGAGAAAGGATCTACAGGCATTTAGAAACGCAAGGACTGATTAGAGACAGTCAGCATGGCTTTGTGAGTGGAAAATCATGTCTCTCAAATTTGATTGAGTTTTTAGGAGGGGTCACCAAGACGGTAGATGAGGGCAGTGCAGTTGATGTTGTCTACATGGACTTTAGCAAGGCCTTTGACAAGGTACCACTGGTAGGTTGGTGCACAAGGTTAAATCTTATGGGATCCAGGGTGAGGTATCTAAATGGATACAAAATTGGCTTCTTGACAGAAGCCAGAGGGTGGTTGTAGAGAGTTGTTTTTCAAATTGGAGGCCTGTGACCAGCGGTGTGCCTCAGGGATCACTGCTGCGTCCACTGTTATTTGTCATTTATATTAATGATTTGGATGAGAATATAGGAGGCATGGTTAGCAAGTTTGCAGATGACATCAAGATTGGTGGCATAGTGGACAGTGAAGAAGGTTATCTCGGATTGCAATGGGATCTTAATCAATTGGGCCAGTGGGCTGACAAATGGCAGATAGAGTTTAATTTAGATAAATGCGAGGTGATGCATTTTGGTAGATTGAACCAGGGCAGGACTTACTCAGTTAATGGTAGAGCGTTGGGGAGAGTTACAGAACAAAGAGGTCTACTCTGTTCTAAATTGACTTCCCCGTATTTTGAGGCTATGTCCCCTAGTTCTTGTTTCCATTGTAAGTGGAAATAACCTCGCTGCTTCTACCCTGCCCAGCCCCTTCATTATCTTATATGTCTCTATAAGATCTCCCCTCAACCTTCTAAACTCCAATAAGTATCGGCCCAGTCTACTCAATCTCTCCTCATAAGCTAACCCCCTCATCTCTGGAATCAACCTGGTGAACCTTCTCTGTACCCCCTCCAAAGCTAATATATCCTTTCTTAAATAAGGGGACCAAAATTGTACACCGTACTCTAGGTGCGGCCTCACCAGTACCCTGTACAGTTGCTTTTATACTCCCTCCCTCTCGTGATAAAGGCCAACATTCCATTTGCCTTCCTGATTACCTGCTGCACCTGCAAACTGAGTTTTTGTGATTCATGCACAAGGACCCCCAGGTCCTTCTGCACAGTAGCATGTTGTAATTTTTCACCGTTTAAATAATAGTCCATTTTACTATTATTCCTTCCAAAGTGGATAACCTCACACTTGCCAACGTTATACTCCATCTGCCAGATCCTTGCCCACTCACTTAGCCTATCCAAATCTCTCTGCAGACTCTGTGCCCTCCACGCAATTTGCTTTCCCATTCATCTTTGTGTCATCCGCAAACTTTGTTACCCTACACTCGGTCCCCTCCTCCAGATCGTCTACGTATATGGTAAATAGTTGAGCCCCCAGCACCGATCCCTGCGGCACGCCACTAGTCACTGATTGCCAACCGGAAAAGCACCCATTTATTCCGACTCTCTGCTTTCTGTAAGATAGCTAATCCTCAATCCACACTAACACTTTACCCCCAACTCCGTGTACCTTTATCTTATGCAGCAACCTTTTTTTGAGGCACCTTATCGAATGCCTTCTGGAAATCTAAATACACCACATCCACTGGTTCCCCTCTGTCAGCCGCACTTGTTATATCCTTAAAAAATTCCAGTAAATTAGTCAAACATTACTTTCCCTTCATGAATCCATGCTGCATTTGCTTGATTGAACCATTCTTTTCCAGGTGTCCTGCTATTTCTTCCTTAATGATAGATTCCAGCATTTTCCCAACTACGGATGTTAAGCTAACCGGCCTGTAGTTACCTGCCTTTTGTCTACCTCCCTTTTTAAACAGTGGCGTCACATGAGCTGTTTTCCAATCAGCTGGCACCTCCCCAGAGTCCAGTGAATTTATCAAAATTACAACTAATGCATTTGCTATTACTTCTGCCGTTTCTTTTAGTACCCTGGGATGCATTCCATCCGGACCAGGGGACTTGTCTACCTTTAGTCCCATTAGCCTACCCAGCACTACCTCTTTAGTAATAGTGATCATTTTAAGGTCCTCACCCCTGACAATCCCATGACTGTCAATTATTGGTATGCTATTTGTGTCCTCCACTGTGAAGACCGACACAAAAAACTTGTTTGAGGCCTCAGCCAATTCCTCGTTTCCTATTATTAAATCCCCTTTCTCATCTTCTAAGGGACCAACATTTACTTAAGCTACTCTTTTCCGTTTTATATATTTGTAAAAACTTTTACTATCAGTTTTTATATTTTGTGCTAGTTTACTTTCATAATCTATCTTTCCTTTCTTTATTGCTTTCTTAGTAGTTCTTTGTTGTTTTTTTAAAGCCTTCCCAATCTTCTAGTTCCCCACTAATTTTGGCCACTCTGTATGCATTGGTTTTTAATTTGATACTCTCCTTTATTTCCTTAGTTATGCATGATTGGTTATCCCTTTTCTTACATTCTTTCTTTTTAGAACATAGAAAAGCTACAGCACAAACAGGCCCTTCGGCCCACAAGTTGCGCCGAACATGTCGCTACCTACTAGGCTTATCTATAACCCTCTATCTTACTAACTTCCATGAACTTATCCAAAAGTCTCTTAAAAGACCCTATCGAATCCGCCCCCCACCACCACTACTGGCAGCTGATTCCACACACCAACCACCCTCTGAGTGAAAACTTACCCCTAACATCTCCTCTGTACCTACTCCCCAGCACCCTAAACCTGTGACCTTTTGTGGCAACCATCCCAGCCCTGGGTAAAAGCCTCTGAGAATCCACTCTATCAATACCTCTCAACATCTTATACACCTCTATCAGGTCACCTCTCATCCTTCGCCTCTCCAAGGAGAAAAGATCTAGCTCTCTCAACTTATCCTCATAAGGCATGCCACCTAATCCAGGCAACATCCTTGAAAATCTCCTCTGCACCCTTTCTATGGCTTCCACATCCTTTCTGTAATGAGGCACTGGGCACAGTACTCCAGGTGGGGTCTGACCAGGGTCCTATACAGCTGCAGCATTATCTCTCGATTTCTAAACTCAATTCCTCTATTGATGAAGGCCAGTATTCCATACGCCCTCTTAATTACAGCTTCTACCTGCGACGCTGCTTTGAGTGTCCTATGAACCCAGACCCCAAGATCCTTCTGATCTTCCACACTACCAAGCGTCTTACCCTTACTATCATATTCTTTCATCCTATTCGACCTGCCAAAATGAACCACCACACACTTATCTGGGTTGAAGTCCATCTGCCACTTCTCTGCCCAGTCTTGCATCTTATCTATGTCTCGTTGCAACTGCTGACATCCCTCTACACTATCCACAACACCACCAACCTTTGTGTCATCAGCAAACTTGCCAACCCATCCTTCCACTTCCTCATCCAGGTCATTTATAAAAATCACAAAGAGCAAGGGTCCCAGAACAAATCCCTGGGGCACTCCACTGGTGACCAACCTCCATGCTGAAAAAGACCCATCTACAACCACTCTTTGCCTTCTGTGGGCAAGCCAGTTCTGAATCCACATAGCAATGTCCCCTTGTATCCCATGCCCCTTTACTTTCTCAATAAGCCTTGCATGGGGCACCTTATCAAACGCCTTGCTGAAATCCATATAAACTACATCTACCGCTCTTCCCTCGTCTATGTCTCTAGTTACATCTTCAAAAAATTCAATTAGGCTCGTAAGGCATGATTTGCCTTGGACAAAGCCATGCTGGCTATTTCTGATCATACTATTCCTCTCCAGATGTTCATAAATCCTGCCTCTCCGGATCTTCTCCATCAACTTACCAACCACTGAGGTTAGACTCCCCGGCCTATAATTTCCCGGGCTATCTCTTCTCCCTTTCTTGAATAACAGAACCACATCCGCAATCCTCCGGAACCTCTCCCGTCTCCATTGATGATGCAAAAATCATCGCCAGAGGCTCAGCAATCTCTTCCCTCGCCTCCCACAGTAACCTGGGGTACATCCCATCCAGTCCCGGCGATTTATCTAACTTGATGCTTTTCAAAAGCTCCAACACATCCTCTCCCCTAATGTCCACATGCTCAATCTTCTCAGTCCACTGCAAGTCTGTACTGCAACTACCAAGATCCTTCAGTGAATACTGAAGCAAAGTATACATTGAGTACCTTTGCTATTTCTACTGGTTCTATACAGACTTTCCCCCGTCACATTTGATAGGTCCTACTCCTTTGCATCTTATCTTCTTGCTCTTCACATACTTGTGGAATGCCTTGGGGTTTTCCTTTATCCTATCTGCCAAGGCCTTCTCATGACCCCTTCTTGCTCTTCTAATTTCCCTCTTAAGTTCCTTCCTACTCGTCATATACTCTTCTAGATTACTAGCATTACCTAGCTCCCTGAACCTTTTGTAGGCTTTTCTTTTCTTCTTGACTAAATTCGTTACAGCTTTTGTGCACCGTGGTTCCTGTAACCTACCATAACTCCCCTGTCTCATTGGAACGTTGCTGTGCAGAGCTCCAGACAAATGTTCCTTGAAAATTTGCCACATTTCTTCTGTACATTTCCCTGAGAAAACCTCCTTCCAATTTATGCCTCTAATTTCCTGCCTAAAAGCCTCATAATTGCCCTTACTCCAAATAAACACTTTCCTAGCTTGACTGATCCTATCTCTCTCCAATGCTAATATAAAGGAGATAGAGTTATGATCACTATCCCCAAAATGCTCTCCCACTGAGAGATCTGACACCTGCCCAGGTTCATTCCCTAATACCAAATCAAGTACAGCCTCTCCTCTTGTAGGCTTATCCACATACTGTGTCAGGAAGCCTTCCTGAACACACCTAACAAACTTCTCCCCATCTAAACCCCTTACCCTCGGGATATTCCAATTGATATTTGGGAAATTAAAATCTCCCATCATGACCACTCTGTTATTATCACATCTCTCCAGGATCTGCTTCCCAATCTTCTGCTCCACATCGCTGCTACGGGTAATTATAGGCCGGTGAGCTTGACGTCCGTGGTGGGGAAGTTGTTGGAGAAGATTCTTAAAGATAGGATGTATGCGCATTTAGAAAGGAATAAACTCATTAACGATAGTCAACATGGTTTTGTGAGGGGGAGGTCATGCCTCACGAACCTGGTGGTGTTTTTTGAAGAAGTGACCAAAATGGTTGACGAAGGAAGGGCCGTGGATGTTGTCTATATGGATTTTAGTAAAGCATTTGACAAAGTCCCTCATGGTAGGCTAGTGAAAAAGGTTGGATCCCATGGGATAAAGGGGGAGGTGGCTAGATGGGTGGAGAACTGGCTTGGTCATAGAAGACAGAGGGTGGTAGTGGAAGGGTCTTTTTCCGGCTGGAGGCCTGTGACTAGTGGTGTTCCGCAGGGCTCTGTATTGGGACCTCTGCTGTTTGTGATTTATATAAATGATCTGGAAGAAGGAGTAACTGGGGTGATCAGTAAGTTTGCGGACGACACAAAACTGGCAGGACTTGCAGATAGTGAGGAACATTGTCAGAGGCTACAGAAGGATATAGATAGGCTGGAAATTTGGGCAAGGAAATGGCAGATGGAGTTCAATCCTGATAAATGCGAAGTGATGCATTTTGGTGGGAATAATGTAGGGAGGAGCTACACGATAAATGGAAGAACCATAAAGGGTGTAGAGACGCAGAGGGACCTGGGTGTGCAAGTCCACAGATCTTTGAAGGTGACGTCACAGGTGGAGAAGGTGGTGAAGAAGGCATATGGCATGCTTGCCTTTATAGGACGGGGCATAGAGTATAAAAGTTGGGGTCTGATGTTGCAGATGTATAGAACGTTGGTTCGGCCGCATTTGGAATACTGCGTCCAGTTCTGGTCGCCACACTACCAGAAGGACGTGGAGGCTTTGGAGAGAGTACAGAGGAGGTTTACCAGGATGTTGCCTGGTATGGAGGGGCTTGGTTATGAGGAGAGATTGGGGAAACTGGGGTTGTTCTCCTTGGAAAGACGGAGGATGAGGGGAGACTTAATAGAGGTGTATAAAATTATGAAAGGCATAGATAGGGTGAACGGTGGGAAGCTTTTCCCCGGGTCGGTGGTGACGTTCACGAGGGGTCATAGGTTCAAGGTGAAGGGGGGGAGGTTTAACACAGATATCAGAAGGACATATTTCACACAGAGGGTCGTGGGGGCCTGGAATGTGTTGCCGGGCAAGGTGGTGGAGGCGGACACACTGGGAACGTTTAAGACTTATCTAGACAGCTATATGAACGGAGTGGGAATGGAGGGATACAAAAGAGTGGTCTAGTTTGGACCAGGGAGCGGCGCGGGCTAATTGTTCCTGGTTTCTCGTTTCAAGGCTTCATTCTACGATCATCTTGCTGGTGCCAGTACAGAGTGAGACTGCGGATAGTTGGGAACCTGTCTCGGGGGCAGGGAATTCATATGGTGTTCGTGGAAGTGGAAATGACTAGGGTTGGGAAGCATTTTCCGATCGGGGCCATTGTGATCTCCTGGACTCGTTTCGATCGCCTCAGGGGGTCGGAGAGGAATTTCCCAGATTTTTTTTTCCCCATATTGGCCCTGGGGTTTTTCACTCTGGGTTTTCGCCTCTCCCTGGAGATCACATGGTCTGGAATGGGGGGGTGGGGGTAAGTTAATAGGTTGTAATGAACAAAGCATCGTAGCTGTGAGGGACAGCTCGGTGGATAGGATATTGGTATGTAGATAGGCTGGAAAATTGGGCGGGGATCCTGGATTCAGGATTCAATCCTGGACCGGGGAGCGGCGCGGGCTTGGAGGGCCGAAGGGCCTGTTCCTGTGCTGTATTGTTCTTTGTTCTTTGTTCTTTGTACTATTGGGCAGCCTATAGAAAACACCCAGTAAAGTTATTGACCCCTTCCTGTTGCGAACCTGCACCCACAGAGATTCCGTAGACAATCCCTCTGTGGCGTCCATCTTTTCTACAGCCGTGACACTATCCCTGATCAACAGTGCCACTCCCCCACGCCTTTTGCCTCCTTCCCTGTCCCTCCTGAAACATCTGAAACCCAGCACTTGAAGTATCCAGTCCTGTTCTTGAGATAACCAAGTCTCTGTAATGGCCACCACATCACACTTCCAAGTAGTAATCCACGCTCTAAGCTCATCCATTTTGTTCACTACACTCCTTGCATTAAAATAAACACATCTCAACCCTTCGGTCTGAGCGCCCCCCTTCTCTGTCACCTGCGTATCCTCCCTCTCACACTGTCTAAAAGCCCCTTTTATTTTTAAGCTAACCTCCTCTCTCCCAGTCACCTCATTTTGGTTCCCATCCCCCAACAATTCTAGTTTAAACACTCCCCAGTAGCCTTAGCAAACCTTCCTGCCAGGATATTGGTCCCCCTGGGATTTAAATGAAACCCGTCCTTTTTGTACAGGTCGCACCTGCCCCTAAAGAGGTCCCAATGATCCAGGAACCTGAATCCCTGACCCCTGTTCCAATCCCTCAGCCACGCATTTATCCTCCACCTTATTCCGTTCCTGCCCTCACTGTCTCGTGGCACAGGCAGCAATCCCGAGATTACCAACTTTGCGTTCCTTCTTCTTAACTCCCTACCTAACTTCCTATATTCTCTTTTCACAATCCCTTCCCCTTTCCTTCCTATGTCAGTGGTACCAGTATGCACCACGACCTCTGGCTCCTCTCCCTCCCACTTCAGGATTTCTTGGATACGGTCCAAAACATTCCTGATCCCAGCACCTGGGAGGCAAACCACCATCCGCGTTTCTCGACTTCCTCCACAAAAACGCCTGTCTGACCCCCTCACTGTAGAGTCCCCTATCACCACTGCCTTCCTCCTCCTTTTCTTACCCTTCTGTGCTACAAGGCCGGACTCCGCGCCGGAGGCACAACCACTGCTGCTTCCACCAGGTGGGCTGTCCACCCCAACAGCACTCAAACAAGAGTACTTATTTTTAAGGGGCACAACCACTGGGGTACTCTCTACCACCTGACTTTTCCTTTTCCTGACTGTGACCCACTTGCCTGTTCTTGTGGCCCCGGTGTGACCACCTGCCTATAACTCCTGTCTATCACCTCCTCGTTTTCCCTGAAATGACGAATGTCCTCGAGCTGCAGCTCCAGTTCCCTAACTCGGTCCCTTAGGAGCCACAGTTCGATGCACCCAGCGCAGATATACACTTCTAGGAGGCTAGGAGACTCCACGACCTCCCACATCCGGCACTGAGAACAGCAAACTGGCTTCACATTCATAATGCACCTTTTCCTCAGATTCCACAGGGGAAGAACTAAGATTTTAAAGTTGAGAAACCTACCCTCCCTCGCCCGTTTCCTCCTAAGCCCGTTGAGCCAAAGCCCTTCAGCTCTCACTCTGTTACCTGCTCACTCCGCTGCCCGCTACAACGCTGCCCGCTGAATAGTGCGTTCTCCTCTTTAAAACCTCACTCGAACTACCGATTGACTCCAGGCACATGCGCACAAAACATTTTTAAAAACCGCTCTCTTCCTGTTGTTTAAAAAGTGTCCGTTCTGCGTTCCTTCTCTGTTAACTGTCTCCACTCCGCGTTCCTTCTCCTTTTTCACTGGAATATATTTTTGCTGAGTACTGAGAAAAATCTCCTTAAAAATCCTCCACTGTTCCTCAACTGTCCCACCAATTAGTCTGTGTTCCCAGTCTATATTAGCCAACTCCGCCCTCATCCTATCGTAATCCCCCTTGTTCAAGCAGCGGACACTGGTTTGGGACTCTACTTTCTCACCCTCCATCTGTATTAGAAATTCAACCATATTGTGATCACTCATTCCAAGAGGATCCCTCACAAGGAGATCATTAATTTTACCTGTCTCATTACACAGGACCAGATCCAAGATAGTAGGTTCGGTAACATACTGTTCGAGGAAACTATTGCGACAGCATTCTAAGAACTCTTCCTCAAATCCACCGCGTCCGACTTGAGTTGACCAATCAATATGGAGGTTAAAATCCCCCATGATTATTGCATCTGTTATTTGTTTGTTTATGGCCTGCCCCACCTTGAAGTTATTATTTGGGGGCCTATAGACTACACCCACCAGTGACTTTTTCCCCTTACTATTCCTTATCTTCACCCACATTGAATCCACATTTTGCTCCTTAGAGCCTATATCGTCTCTCACTACCGCCCTGATGTTATCCTTAATTCAATAAGAAGTTTAACAACACCAGGTCAAAGTCCAACAGGTTTATTTGGTAGCAAAAGCCACACAAGCTTTCGGAGCTCCAAGCCCCTTCTTCAGGTGACTCCCCTGAAGAAGGAGCTTGGAGCTCCGAAAGCTTGTGTGGCTTTTGCTACCAAATAAACCTGTTGGACTTTAACCTGGTGTTATTAAACTTCTTACTGTGTTTACCCCAGTCCAATGCTGGCATCTCCACATCATGGTTATCCTTAATTAACAGAGCTACCCCACCTCCTTTTCCTTCCTGTCTATCCTTCCGAATTGTCTGATACTCCTGGATATTTAGTTCCCAGTCCTGGTCACCCTGCAACCACGTTTCTGTAATGGCCACTAGATCATACCCATTTGTACTGATTTGTGCTGTCAACTCATTCACTTTGTTTCGAATGCTACATGCATTCGGGTAAAGTGTCTTGCTGTTAGTCTTTCTTACCTGGACCCGATTTGTTAGTG
The DNA here is from genome assembly GCF_964213995.1 of Mustelus asterias. Lineage (NCBI taxonomy): Eukaryota > Metazoa > Chordata > Chondrichthyes > Carcharhiniformes > Triakidae > Mustelus > Mustelus asterias. Next base: position 74,131,910 of record NC_135816.1, on the reverse strand, counting down.
CATTCCTTTGTTTGCATGCTCTGTCCCTTCCTGTCACAGACTGGTTATTCTTCCCCAGACCATCTCCTTGCGCTGTGTTGACTACCTCCCTTCTCATGCTTGTCACCTTTTTTACTCTGCCTGAGGTTAGATTATGTGGTCTGGAAACTTTACTAAACTCTCCTGAGCCCTCGGCTCCTTTAACTAGTTGAAAGTCCTCCTCATTAACCTGCACTCCTACCCTCTCCTTTACCTTTGATTTTCTAATTCTCCATACAACTGAACCCTCCCCCCCACTATTTAGTTTAAAGCCCTATCTACAGCCCTAGTTATACGATTTGCCAGGACTCTGGTCCCAGCACGATTCAGATGAATACCATCCCATTGGAACAGGTCCCCTCTTCCTCAGTACTGGTGCCAATGTTCCATTGCTAATGTCCCATTGTGGTTGCTAATGTATTTCACAGTTCAACAAAGGGGATCTGCATAGACCAGAAAATTACAGGCCAGCCAACTTGACATCGATGATGATCATGTTTTTGGAAACCATTATTAGGCACCAAATACATTTTCATTCACAGTAGAGAGCTTCTATGAATTTGTTAAAGGGAATCTGTGACCGACTAACTTGATTAAATTTTTTGTGGCCACAGTAAACACTGATCAAGACATTGCAGGTGATGTATATATGGACTACAGGAAGACACAAATCTTGTTAAGAAGATAAAAGCCTGTGGAATTAAGGGGAAATTAACTCGATGACAGGAAGCACAGGGTGATGGTTAATGGATTTTGTTTCATAACAGGCAGTGATTTGCAATGGTGTTCCCAACGATCAGTTTTGGGTTTAATTCTCTTTTCATTTCTGGCCTTGGATGACGATCTGTGTGGAGTTTGCACTTTCTCCCCATGTCTGTGTGGGTTTCCTCCGGGTGCTCCAGTTTCTCCCAGAATCCAAAGATATGCAGGTTAGAAGTGGATTGACCACAGTGAATATATGGGGTTACAGGGATAAGGCGGAGGGGAGGACCTGGGTGGGATGTTCCTTCAAAGAGTCGGTGCAGACTCGATGGGCCGGCTGGCCTCTTCCTGCACTGTAGGGATTCTATGGTTTTCTGATACTAGATCTCGGATGGGTGCATTAACAGCAGAAGCCACCACATTCCTGTGGCTCTGCAGAGCAATGAAGACCTACTGGTTTCTGGCTCAAAAACAGGAAATGCTGGAAAATCTCAGCAGGCCTGACAGCATCTGTGGAGAGAAAATGGAGTAAGAAGTCTCACAACACCAGGTTAAAGTCCAACAGATTTATTTGGTAGCAAATACCATAAGCTTTCGGAGCACTGCTCCTTCGTCAGATGGAGTGGAAATGTGCTCCCAAACAGTGCACAGACACAGAAATCAAGTTACAGAATACTAATTAGAATGCAAATCTCTACAGCCAGCCAGGTCTTGCCAGAGTTTTGAGTTTGGATGACCCTTTGTCAGAGCTGAAGACTGGCCCTCAATGGGTGGGTCAGTGCCTAGTTAAATGCTTGATTTGAACGTAGCTTAGCGGGCCTTCCTGAAAGAGGTGCTGTGGAATTCTTGCCAGTTCTCCAGTTGACAGGAGAGACCCCCTTTGCTTGCTTTGTGTGTCTAGGTATTAGCGTCATTGGTGGAACTAAAATCTCTAAGAGCTGAGTGATAAATACTTCAGATTTGTAATGTTCATTTGAATAAGTGATGAGTGGCCTCTAGTGGCTGAAATCAACTAACAATGGTATTTGTAGAGCTGATTCAGTTTGCCATATTTTAACAGGTTATGTTCTGGTTTTTGAGAACTAATGTATGTTTTAACAAAAGTTATTCTCCAGTTTAGTCTAAGACTGCGTGGTTTTGTTTGAAACTGGTTCACAATTCAATTGTTTTTTTTCAGCTGAGAGGCAGCTTTGCCTTTCTAAAAAAAAGTGATCTTTCTAATTCTCCACTGCTGAGAGAACTGGAGTACAGGCATATAAAATGCTCTTTACCCTCTTCACTTGTCCATGCAACCATTTTTCATTTACAAGGCTAGAGATTGTCTGTTGAAAGGTTGTTTGCCTGTGTAGGCACCCCTTGATTTTACCCCACATGCGGCACGGTAGCACAGTGGTTAGCACTGCTGCTTCACAGCTCCAGGGTCCCAGGTTCGATTCCCGGCTCGGGTCACTGTCTGTGTGGAGTTTGCACGTTCTCCTCGTGTCTGCGTGGGTTTCCTCCGGGTGCTCCAGTTTCCTCCCACAGTCCAAAGATGTGCGGGTTAGGTTGATTGGCCAGGTTAAAAAAAAATTGCCCCTTAGAATCCTAAAATGCGTAGGTTAGAGGGATTAGCAGGTAAATATGTGGGGGTAGGGCCTGGGTGGGATTGTGGTCGGTGCAGACTCGATGGGCCGAATGGCCTCCTTCTGCACTGTAGGGTTTCTTCTATGATATAATATCTATGCAAGTATCTGGCAGCATTGAGTTTCTGGATAGCAATTAAAGACAGACTGATATTTTCCCCTCTTCCACCTCCAAACCTGAGCATCAGGATCAATTTATGCCATTCTGATCATGATAAGCTATCTCAACACATCCTGGTGTCTCGTAGTACGGGTTATTTGCAAAAGTATGGGTGAGAAATAATCACTAAGGAAGAAATGGACAATATTTAGATAAAGAATATGCTCGAGTAAAAGGTTTATTTATTTTTTGGCTGGAAAATCTGTGCTTTCGGGATCAGAAAAAGGCGGAGAGTGACTTTGTAATGAAATCTCCTGCGGGATATCCTTCAACTTGTGAAATTCTGTTCATAGAATGATAGAAAATTACAGCACAGATTGAGGCCATTGGGCCCATTGTACTTGTGTTGGCTCTCAAAGAGCTACCTGATTAGTCTCACTCTCCTGTTCTCCCTAGAGCCATGCATTTGATTTCCCTTTTAACTATGAATCCTCTTCCTCTTCGAAAGTTACGATTGAATCTGCTTCCACCAGCCTTTCAATCCTATGGTGTAACAACTCACATTTTGTTTAAAAAAAACAAAATCTCCCCTCATTCACAAAGTTACTCAGCTGCTTTTTACGTAGATTGTGTGCAGCTATACGAGGTGTCATAGAGACATAGTCATACAACACAGAAATGGGTCCTTTGGCCTACCATGTCTTTGCCGACCATCAAATACCAATCTATACTAATCCCTTTTACCAGCACTTGGTCCATAGCTGACTATGCTTTGCTGATCTGAGTGCTCATCTAGATGTTTCTTGAATGTTGCAGGAATACCTGCCTCCACCACCCTCTCAGGCATTCCATATTCCAACACCCTCTGAGTGAAAGTCTTTTTCTTCCGATCCCGTCTAAACCTCTTGCTCCTCACTTTAAACCTCTGGTCTTAGACAGTTCTAACGTAGGGAAAAGATTCTTACAATTATTATGATTTGAATTTGATTCCCTACTTTTCTGGTGGATGGCTGAAATGGCAAGATATAGCTGAATATTTGATCTTGCAGCTAGTGAGGTCTGATTAGCTTAAAGGCATTGGGTTAATAAGAGTGTTTAAGAGGTTAAAGCAGAAACTTTAAGTAAAAGAGGTTCAAAATATTTCACACAGTTGAGCTAACTTTATGGCGATGTTGAGAGAGAGTGAGCATCTCACTGCATCTAATCAAATGGTTCTCAGTTCATCTCTCTACCATCTTGAACGTTGCTGTTGCAAAGGGAATCAGTGAACATCAGCAGATGATTTAATGTTTACCCAACCTCCACCGGAGGTCCCCAGCATCACAGATGCCAGTCTTCACCCAATTTGATTCACTGCACACAAAACCAAGAAATGGCTGAAAACCAGAATACTGCAAAAGCTATGGGCCATGATAATATTCCAACCTTGGTACTGAAGACTTGTGTTCCAGAATTTGCCACACCCTTAGCCAAGTATTTCCAGTGCAACTGCAACACTGGCATTTACCCAGAAATGTGCAAAATTGCCCAGGTATGTCCTGTGCACAAAAAAACAGGACAAATTCAACTCAGCCCCATCAGTCTACTCTTGATCATCAGTAATGTCATGAAAGGGAGTAACAACAGTGCTACGAAGCGGCACTTGCTTAATAAAAACCTGATCATTGATGCTCAGATTGGATTCTACCACGACCCCTCAGCTCAAAATCTCATTACAACTTTGGTTCAAACATGGACAAAAGAGCTGAACTCCAGAACTGAAGTGAGTGTGATGGCCCTTGATATCAAGGTCACAGTTGACCAAGAGTGACATCAAGGAGCCCTAGCAAAATTGGAGTCAGTAGGAATCTGGAGGAAGACTCTCTGCTGGTTAGTTATGCCTGGCACAAAGGAAGATGGTTGTGGTTGTTGGAGGTCAGCTCCAGGACATCACTACAGGATTTCCTCAGTGTCCTAGGCCCAACCATCTTCAGCTGCTTCATCGATGACCTTCCTTCCATCAGAAGTGGGGATGTTCATTGATGACTGCACAATGTTCACAATTCGCAATTCCTCAGATACTGGAGCAGTTCATGCCCAAATACAGCAAAACCTAGACAATATCCAGGCTTGGGCTGACAAATAGCAAGTAACAATCATGCCACACAAGTGCCAGGCAATGATCATCTCCAGCAAGACTGAATCTAAGCATCACCCCTTGACGTTCATTGGCATTACCATTACCGAATCTGCCACTGTGAGCATCCTGAGAGTTACCGTTTACCAGAAACTTAACTGAACTAGCCATATAAATATTGCAGCTACAAGAGCAGGTCAGAGGCGAGGAATCCTGTGGAAAATAACTCACTTCCTGACTACCCAAATCTCCACAACCTACAAGGCACATGTCAGAAGTGTGATGTAATAGTCTCCCCTTGCCTGGATTAATGCAGCTCCATCAATACTAAGAAACTCAATACCATCGAGGACAAAGCAGTCCTCTTGTTTGTCACCCCCATGCACAAACATTCACTCCATTCACCACCGACGCACAGTAGCAACATTGTCCACCACATACAAGATGCAATGCAAGAACTCACTGAGGCTCCTTAGACAGCACCTTCCAAAATCTCAACCACTACTATCTAGATGGACAAGGACTGCAGATACATGGGAACACCATGGAGTTTTATAGCACAGAAGGAGTCCATTGGCCCTTCGTGTTCACACTGGCCATAGCTACCTATCTATTCTAATCCCACTTCCAGCGCTTGACCTGTAGCCTTGTATGCTATGGCATTTAAAGTGCTTATCTAAATAGTATATATGTTGCAAGGGTTCCTGCCTCTACCACCCTTTCATGCAGTGAGTTCCAGATTCCCACCACCCTCTGGGTGAAAAAGTTTTTCTTCATTTCCTATAAACCCCCTGCCCCTTAACTTCAATCAGTGCCTCCTGGTTATTGACCGCTCTGCCAAGGGGAAAAATTCCTCCCCATCCACCCTATCTATGGCCCTCATAATTTTATACACCTCCAATCAGGTCCCTCTCAATCTTCTCTGCTCCAAGGAAAATAACCCCCACCTATCCAGTATCTCTTGATAGCTGAAACGTTCCAGCCCAGGTAACATCCTGGTGAATCTCCTCTGCACATCCTCTTATGCAATCACTTCCCTCCTTTGGTGTGGTGACAAGAACTGCACACAGTACTCCAGCTATGGCCAACTAGCATTTTCTACAACTCCATCATAACCTCCCTGCTCTTACTCTCAGTGCTTCGGTTAATAAAGGCAAGTATCCACATGCCTTCTTAACCACCTAATCCACCTGTCCTGTTGTCATCAGAGATCTTGGACAAACACACTAAGGTCCCTCTTGATCCTCTGTACTTCCTCGGGTTCAACCATTTATTTATATTCCCTTGTCTTGTTAGTCCTCCCAAAATGCATTATCTCTCACTTTTCAGGATTAAATTCCATTTGCTACTGTTCTCCCATCTATAGCATCCTGTAATCTAAGGCGTTGCTCCTCACACTTTGAGTATAAAAGTTGGGGTCTGATTTTGCAGATGTATAGAACGTTGGTTCGGCCGCATTTGGAATACTGCGTCCAGTTCTGGTTGCCACACTACCAGAAGGATGTGGAGGCTTTAGAGACAGTGCAGAGGAGGTTTACCAGGATGTTACCTGGTATGGAGGGGCTTAGTTATGAGGAGAGATTGGGTAAACTGGGGTTGTTCTCACTGGAAAGACGGAGGATGAGGGGAGACCTAATAGAGGTGTATAAAATTATGAAAGGCATAGATAGGGTGAACGGTGGGAAGCTTTTTCCCAGGTCGGTGGTGACGTTCACAAGGGGTCATAGGTTCAAGGTGAAGGGGGGGAGGTTTAACACGGATATCAGAAGGACATATTTTACACAGAGGGTGGTGGGCGCCTGGAATGTGCTGCCGGGCAAGGTGGTGGAGGCGGACACACTGGGAACGTTTAAGACTTATCTAGATAGCCACATGAACGGAGTGGGAATGGAGGGATACAAAACAATGGTCTAGTTTGGACCAGGGAGCGGTGCGGGCTTGGAGGGCCGAAGGGCCTGTTCCTGTGCTGTATTGTTCTTTGTTCTTGTTTTTTGTTCACAATTTACCACATCACCAATTGTTGTGTCATCTGTGAACTTACTGATCATACCTCCTACATTCATGTCTAGATCATTAATCTATACTACAAACAACAAGGGACTCAGCACCTACCTCTGTGGAACACCACTGGACCAGTCACAAAAACCTTCGACCGTCACCTTCAGACTCCTATCACTAAGCCAATTTTGGATCCAGTTTGCCAAATTGACCTGGATCCCATGCGCTCTTACCTTTTTCATCAGCCTTCTGTGTGCAACCTTGTCAAAAGCCTTACTGAAGTCCATTTAAATTACACCACTTCTGAAGTTCCCCTCCAGGCCACTTAACATTCTGACGTAGAAATATATCACTGTTCAGTTACTGTCGCTGGGTCAAAATTCTGGAATTCCATCCCTAACAGCACTGTGGGTGCACCCTCACCACATGAACTACAGTGATCAAGAAGGCAGCTCAACGCCACCACCCTTTTGAGAACAAGTGGGGATGGGGAATAAATGCTGGCCTGGTCCATAACTGTCGAATTAGTATGAATGTATTCGAGCTCCACTCAGCTTGAACACATAACTTAGGCTAATACTTCAGTGTAATACTGAGGGAGTGCTGTGCTATCTTTTGCCTGGAATATTAAAATCGAGGCACTGTGTATGTCCTCTCAGGAATAAATAAAGATGTCATTTGAGGAAAGACATGGACGTTCTTCCTAGAGTCTTGGTCAATATTTATTCCTCAACCAATACCAGTAAATTGTTTGGGCAATCTTACTGTGCACAGATTGGCTACAGCGTTTTCTGCATTACAGTAGTGACTACATTTCAAAATTACTTCGAGTATGAAGTGTTTTGGGCTATTCTGGGATTGTGAAAGGTGCTGTAGAAATTCAGGCTGTCTCTTGAATCTTTGTTTTTCCCTGCCTTTCCCTTATCTGCTTTCTTGTGGTCTTTTGCTTTGTTTCTCTTGCACCCGGCCCAATGGGTTTGGAAATTTCAATGGGTTTGGAAATATTTGTTTATATAAAAATGAATTTTAATTTCTGGTTAAGTGTTGGTACTACTGTGTTTCTGAGCTATGCTCTCCCCCACCCAAATTTACTTACCTTTCTCTCCCTACTCGGGTACAGTTCCATGGTTAGCCCTTAATACCTCACCCAAGTTACTCTTCAGTTGTGCATCTAGCCCACTTTCAGAAACAAGCAAACAATGTTTACAGATTGGGATCAAGCTTTGGGGCCTCCCTGGTATGTGTCTGAACATCACATCACTGGTTCTTTAAAGCTGGATCCTATTAAAAGGATCTTCCTTCCCTCTTCAACAAGTAAATTGTTTTATTTCCTCAGCTCACAAACCTTGGCTTCACCACAAGATAATAATGGAAAGTTTCAGGCAGTATTTGCTGATTTAACAGTTAATGTAGAGGTCAGAAGATTTGAAGCAGTATTGCTGAGTTGTATTTGGAGGTCAAGCATTGTTTAGCCATTGTTGAAGCTGAGTTTGTGAAGTTAGAATTTGATGTTGGTAAAGATGTAAAAGAAAAATGTAAAAATGCTAGAGGGAAAAAAAATTGCATGGTCCCTTTAAAAGCTGGTGCTTACTTCAGTGCTTGGAGGTTTAAAATGTAAAGTACACGCAGAATCCAAGCTGCAAGATTTGTATCAAAAATTCAAGCAGTAGTCTTGACAAGATAACCTTTTTTTAAAATTTGGCCCAATTATTTTAAAGCAGGCTCTCAGCTACCAGGAATCTAAAACATTTGAATTTGATGGTGTTGACAAAATCAGACCAATCCTATTGTAGGAAAATTGATAGGTCATCACAGGTATAAAAGAGAGTGCAAGAGGGAAAAATGGGAGATAGCAACTGCCACCTCAAGTCTCGAGGGAGAAAGCAGCTCTCCACCCTGCCCCATTTCAGATATCTTCAAAAAATGTAAAATCTAATCAGCGAAAGGTACCAAATCAAAAAGAACTTGCAGAGAAATCAACCGAGAAACTCCAGAAGGTTCTGAAAGACACAAAACCTGGTTGTATATTTTTTGAGAATGATTGACTAAATTCTATTTTTTTCTGTTAATGAATGGGCATTGCATTTATTTGAACAGCATTCCATTAGAATCTTACTTTATTCGGTATGTTACTTGTTTAGTTGAGGTTCTCTGTTAGCTAAATAAATAAATTAAGTGTTCATTTGAAAGAAAGTGTCAGGTATTTTTGATAGTTAACCACTAAGCGTTACTGAAGAACAGTTCACATCTTCCCACACCCTTTTAACAGATTGCGAGGCAAAGTATTCCTCTTTGGGGATTCGACGTTATCAAAAGGGGATTAACCTCCGCATCATAACAGCCATGAAACCCAAATGACATAATAATGTGTTTTTAATTTGGGTGAGGGGGATGCATTTATTTTTAGAAGCAAACTACCTCATCCATTAAATAGTTGGAAAAAATAGTTATAGTGTGAAATATTTAAGCAAATGGACTGAATTTCCTTACGACATTTGAAACACATTGAATGAAAACTGGAATTGCCCATATGTTGCAACTGGATGTGATTAAACACAGGATGCATGCATACATAACACTTTCTGTGCAAACTTGGATCATCTCAGATTGTGATCCTTTGAAAACCAAATAGTCTGTGTTTAGCTCAGACACCAAGAATGAACACTTCAGTGTGGTACTGGTGCTTACCTATGGACCTGTAGCCCACGCACCTGACAGGGTCAAAAGAGGGTAGTAACTGAAGAGCTTCATTTTGACAACAGATGCTTTCTCATTGAGATATGACCCCAGAGCGAAAGCCTACAAGTTAATGGGAGAGGTGGAGGACGTATCATCGTGGATAACAACCCTGAAAATTAATAAAAGCAAATCGGTTTCAACAACGTAACCTTGAACCATAAGCAAGAATAAAGGAGGGTTTAGTCTAGGTTACAGTACTTGCCATTGTTTAAAACTACATCAGCTGATCAATAATATTGTAGGAAAATAGTTTTTGTATATGAGAGCTCAGTTATTGTCGCAATAATGAATTTGAATGTTAGTGAAAGGGGATGATATAGTGGAATTATTTTAAATGGGGTCCAGGAATAGTGTCTAATTTTTGACACTTGATTTAGTCAATTTTCCAGTATTTAGGTTCAAAGTGTAACTCTGCTGTTAAAGCAAGAATAGTTTTTTTTTTGGAAGGTTCCAAGATATGATCAAATCTTAAAATTAAAGTCGTTCTTTGCGCTTCAACCTGACTTTTACAAATGCTGAGATTTAATGGAACCCACTAGAGTGCACATGATGGTGGGGGAGCTGGGGAAAATTGGGCGGGGCATCTTCCGATTCCCGGCGTTCAAAAAACTGTTCTAAATTTAGTGTGATGGGACCGACACAGAAATCTGGCGCCCTGCAGCAGAATATCAATTAGGTTTACTAATAAGCTACTTAAATACATATATCCCTGAGCCCATTGAAATTAAATGGTGACTTAGGGATTTATTGGGATTCACAGGGGTCTCCAGTGGCACTCGAAGGCTGTCCAGTAGACCTTGTTGGGTTTGCCGGTGGCCTATCAGGGGAGTCCCTTGTCCGCAGCTACACTCTGGCTGATTGCATCGTGAGGATGGGACTGAAAGCCACCTCTCTGTCCTTTCCTCAACACCCCCTCACCTGTGACACTCATCCCACTCCACTCGTGTGTCACCAGGAATCCAGCGATAATCCTTGGTGACGGCCTCAGAACAGATGCACCATATTCATTGGTCAACTGGGCTCTCTCACAATGTTTGAGAGAGTCAAACATCGTAACTGACTATATTGTCATAGGGCAGAATTCCCACTATTTTCTGCCCCTGTCCCAGAAGCCAAGTCAGCAAGAGACCTCCTGTTTCAGATAATTCTGGCTTAACTATTTTGTGGCATCTTTTTTTTTTAAGTAGTCTTTCGGAGGCATAAATTGAATCAGTATCACTGCAATGATACCGTAGACTCTCATTCTGAGGAAGGGTCCCAAACTGACTCTGTTGCTCTTTCTAATACCAATCAACCTGCTCCCTGTTGAAACTATTTTCAACTTGGAAGACACAAGGCAGTAGATGAGGAATTACAGCTTCTGCTAAACCGACCGAAAGAGTGATATCAGAACATCTACCTGCTGCTGTTATCCAGGAATTTCTTTAGACTCGGCCAAAAAGGTTTTATTTTCTTGTACTGGCAATAAAAATAATCACCTCCTGCAATTATTTTATTATTTAAAAATGAAGGCGTATGAGACAGGCAGAGGGAGCTGAATCTTAAGCATTTGGATCAACTTGATTGCTTGCCAACCTCCAGTCTGTGATTTACAATCTATTATGCTCTTGATTAATAATGTACTGCTCACATTCACTTTTGCTTATTGACTATTCTAATGTGGATGGTGCAGGCTGCACCTCTGACAATGCTTGGTATCATAGTGACCTCCTACAGAAGCACAAACAAATTGTAACCAGTTTTCAAAGTTAGAATAGCATATCAGACACTGGCGCAGTGTCAAATCATAGCAGTCCAATTGCATCAGAATCCTGAGTATGGGATCTTCTATTGTCAAAAGAAAATTAACTACATATCATCAGTACTCTGAACCACATGCAAGGGACTGAGGAAAATTTGTGGGGAAGACATTTACCAGTGTTCTTTGTCCCTTGTGGGTTACAGTGTCCTGTTTGCCGGGCGGGTGCTGTGAACAGGATGCTGTTGGTTGAGTGATGTGGGCTGGGCCAATGGGATTGCTCTGGGGGCGGGAGGAAAAAAGGCATCAGGAAGTGAAGCAGCTGCAGAGCTAAGGAGGAAATATGCAGAAGAGGGACAGCCACGTTTCTGGAGAGGAGCTTTTCGGAGGCAGTAAAAACTCAGTTCGAAGTGAATCTTTCTCCGGTATAACTGCTTGGTTTTTCATGACTGCCGAGGAGGACAGCCTTCAGCGCACGGGATCTGCGTTACTACACAGATAGCTCGCGGCACCTCTGCCTCGTGTGCTTGCTCCATCATCTTCCCTCTCATAGACCCGTCTGGACTGTGTGTGTGTCAGGGTTAAGTGAGTACTATCAGACAGGAACGGTAACAGAAGTGGGTTGCCGAGGACGTAGTTTTCTTCTTATGTGCACCAACGGATGGGCCCCAACATTTAAAATTCAAAGTGCTTGGTGATATTTTGAACACTTCTCAGGTTGAAACTGTTAATTGGAAAATCTTCAGTTTGGGATTCTTGACTTGTTTATATCTGCTAATTATATTTGTTATTAAATTTTTTTTGTTATTCCGTTTACCTTGTTGTTCCGAACCTTTTCTCATTATAAGGTTTATCTCAATACCATTTTTGGAGGCACCGCGCTAAACATACTCAAATCCTTTTCATGCAAGCCTGTACTGGCATTTATGGGTAAAGAGGAAATTTAGCCAGCTCACCATCAACTGCTAGGAATTCAGGATCCTGTAAATCGAACAGTTAAATAGTAGCCCCATATAGTGATCAGCAGGGGGTTACACACAACCTTACTATATTTCCAGATTTTAGCAAGTTCACAAGTGCAGAAGTGCTTTAATAAAGCCAGGTAATGAGGGAATGTCCTGCTCATCTTAAACATGAGAACTATGAGCAGGAGTAGGCCATCTGGTCTCTCGTGCCTGCTCCAAAAGTAAACAAAGTAGCTGCCATTAGTAACAATCAACTTAGCAAAAGAAACGGCGAGACATGCTGCAGCAAGTTTCATTGAGGTAATTATGAAGCAGGTGGAAAACTCTCTGCTGGTTGGAATCATACCCAGCACAAAGGAAGATGGTTGTGGTTGTTGGAGGTCAATCATCTTAGTCCAAGGTCGTCACTGCAGCAGTTCCTCAGGGTTGTGTCCTAGGCCCAAGCATCTTTAGCTGCTTGATCAATGTCCTTTCTTCCATCATAAGTGGAGGTTAGCCATTGATTTCAGTGTTCGACACCATTTGCAGCTCCTCAGATACTGAAGCAGTTCATCCCCTCATGCAGCAAGACCTGGACAACATTCAGGTTTGTATTGATAAGCGGAAGTAACATTCATGCCACAAATGTGCCAAGCGGTGACCATCTCCAACATGGGAGAATCTAAACATCAATTCGACACTCATTGGCATTGCCTTCCCTGAATCCCAACCATTCACAACCCAACAGTTGTCATTTTAGCAGAAACTGTACTGTACCAGTCATATAAATACTGTGGTCACAAGAGCAGGCCAGAGGTTTCAAAAGTTGCAGTGAATAACTTATCTCCTGATTCCGCAAAACCTGCCAACTATCTACAAGACACAAGTCATAAGATCAAAAGAAATAGGAGTAGACATTTCAGCCTCAAGCCTTTCAATAAGATCTTGGTTGATTTGTTGTGCCTTATCAGCGCACTCTTGTTTGTACCCCATAACCTCTAACTCTCTTGTTGATCAAGGCTGAGTTGGACAGATTTTTGAATATATTCAATGACCCAGCCTCCGCTATGTGTGGAAGAGAATTCCAAAGACTAAAAACCCTCGCCTCCATCTTAAATGGGAGACTTCTTATCTTTAAACTGTGCCCACTAACTCTAGATTCCCCAAAAGAGGCAATATACACTGCATCTTCTTGGCCAAGCCCCTTCAGAGTCTTGTGTTTCAATAAAATTATAAGTCAGAGATTTGACGGAATACTGTCCACTTGCCTGGATTGAGTACAGCTGCACAACACTCAAGAGAGTGGTGGGAGTGTGGAATGAGCTGCTGGATAAAGTGGTAAATGCGGGGTCACTTTTAACATTTAAGAAAAACTTGGACGGGTTCATGGATGAGAGGGGTGTGAAGGGATATGGTCCAAGTGCAGGTCAGTGGGACTCGGCATAAAATGGTTCGGCACAGACAAGAAGGGCCAAAAGGCCTGTTTCTGAGCTGTAATTTTCTATGGTTAAGCTTGACACCATCCAAGATTAAGCAGCTCACTCAATCGGTACCCTTAAATATTCATTTCCTCTCCTACCAACACATAGTGGCAGCAGTGCTTGCCATCCACCAGATTCACTGTAGCAATTCACCAAGACTTGTTCATGGAAACCCTACAGTTCAGAAGGAAGCCATTCAGCCTATTGAGTCTGCATGGACTCTAGGATAGAGCATCTTACACAGGCCCTATCCTTGTAACCCCACATATTTACCCCAAGAATTCCCCTAACATACACATCCTGGGACACTAATGGGCAATTTAGCAAGGCCAATCAACCTACCCGTCACACCTTTGGACTGTGAGAGGAAACTGGAGCACCCAGAGGAAACTCTCACAGACACAGGGAGAATGTGCAAACTCCACATAGACTATCACCCAAAGGCTGGAATTGAACCCGGATCCCTGGTGCTGTAAGGGAATAGTGCTAACCACTGTGCCACTGTGCAGTTTCAACAGCATCTTTCAAACACCCAACATCCACTACTTAGAACGACAAGGGCAGCAGATGCATGGGAACACTACTGCCTGCAAGTTCCCCTCCAAGCCACACCTTCCTGACTTGGGAATATATCACCATTCTTTCACTGTCACTGGATGAAAACCCTGGAATTTTCTCCCTAACAGGAAATGTACCTACAACATATGGACTTCAGCAATTCAAGAAGACATCTCACACCGTGGTGGACTTCAGTTGCGCCTTTGTCCTGTCTGGACCACCGTTGTGTGTTTGGCATGCCTGGACACATCCCCTGCCAGCTCCTCCCCTTGTCACCTAGTATAAAGGTGGCTGTTTCCTCCCCCTTGTTCAGTTCGGGTTGGTTATCTGTTGGGATATGCTCCTGGTTCTGTAATGAATAAAAGCCTACAGTTGTATTGGCACACAAGTAGTCTTTTGCCGAATTGATAGCGCATCACACACCACCTTCTCGAGGTAATTAGGAATGGGCAATAAATGCAGCCTTTGCGAGTGCTGCCCGCACCCATAATCTGGACTTTCATAGTTTACTTGGGAATACACGCATTAATTGTGACTCTCAAATACATTGACTCATTTTAAAATCTTTTCTGTCTCAATCTTCTGTGTCTCAAGTTTACATTCAACAGACAGCAGTGGAAAGAAGCTATATTTGTTTCCAATTGGTTTCAGTCCCACCTTCCAACTGCTGATTGGTTGATACTGACATCAAAGATATAGTGATCTGTCTCATTTCTAATCATAAACACATTAGTTTTAATATTGATTTTACAGGGCAGTCACTTTAAATAGATTACTGCAGAAACCTGTAGCTTTGAATTGATTAATATAAAAGCCAGTTTAGCTCTGGTATAGATGATGCGTGACCTTTCATATTCATTCAAGCCAGGAAATTGCCTTTGAGTTTGTGCAGGCGATAGTTTATAGAGACAACACATTTGTGTGTATATGTTTTGATTGTAAACTCGTTCATTTTGGATATATCTTGGAGAGAAACCACTTATGCTTGCTTTGTTCTGTCGCTGATGAACTAGTCCAAAGGGGTTTTGCAGTTAAGTGAAAAATGAAATTGTAGCATCGATAATGTGTATGTCCGCTTTGGTTAAGTGGAAACACTCTTGCCTCTGAGTCAGAGGTTCTGGGTTGAAACCCCACTACTGAGGCTGACACTTCACTGTAGTACTGAGGAAACGCTGCACTGTCAGGGAGTTTTTCTGATGAGGTGTTAAACTAAGCACCCTCCAGGTGGAAGTAAGAGAATTCCAGAGTGCTACTTGAAGAACTCTGGTGTATTGGCCAACATTTCTCCCTTAATGAATGTTTAGAACTGGTGTTCTTGTCATTTATTTCATTTGTTGTGTGCACATTGGCTACCACGTTTCTGACATCACAACAGTGACTACTCTTCAGAAAGTACTTAATTAGCAGTAAGGTATTTTGGGACATCCTAAAGGTGTAAAAGACATTATATCAATCTAAGGATTTTTTCATTCATTCACCAGTGAGCTAGAATTTATTGCCATTCATAGTTGTCCTCAAAGTGGTGGTGAGCCACTTGCTTGAGCTGCTTTGGTCCATGTGGTGCAGGTACACCCACAGTGCTGTTAGGTAGGGAGTCTGGCCTAGATGCATGTGAGTATGGACTGCTTCATTATCTGAATAATTGTGAATATAATCGAACACCATGAGGAATCATCAGCAATCATCCCTTCTTCGGGTGACAAGGTGGCACTGTGGTTAGCATTGCTGCCTCACAGCTCCAGGGACCTGGGTTCGATTTTCGACTTGGGTCACTGTCTGTGTGGAGTTTGCACATTCTTCCCATGTCTGTGTGGGTTTCCTCCGGGTGCTCCGGTTTTCTCCCTCAGTCCAAAGATGTGCGAGCTAGGTTTATTGGACATGCTAACTTAACCTTAGTTTCCCAGAATGTGATAGGTTAGAGGGATTAGCAGGGTAACTAAGCGGGGATAGGGCCTGGGTGGGATTGTTGTCAGTGCAGACTTGATGGGCCAAATGGCCTCAATCTGCACTGCAGGGTTTCTATGATTCTGCCCTTACAATGGAGCGAAGGTCATTAATAAAATAATTGAAGATGTTTGGGCCCCAACAGATACTATACTGAGGAATTGCTACAACCACAAGCATCTTTCTTTGTGGAGAATGTTCCTGATTCCCATTGATTTGAATCTGACTAGGGCATACTCAGTTGAATAGTTTTTGTTTCTTCTTGATGAGTAATAGGACGTGTGAAGACACCATGTATGCCTCAACCTTGTTTAGAAAAGTGCACTGCTATGTGTATCATTATTCTGTGAACTGAGGGGTATGTAATATGTTTACAAGTTTATTATATGTAAACCGTGTTGTTTTCTTGGTTCTGTTTATTGTTATATCGTTAATCTGGTTTTGTAATTTATCAGCCAAATTGAATGGTCTCAATGATCATTCTTTTGAATTATAGATTGTAATAACAATGTTGTTCTGTTTGAAATTGGGTGATGTTACATTACCACATTCGGACCTTTCGCAGCGAATGTTTCAATCTGAGAAGTAAAGGCTCATTTGTAGCGGTGGGTGTTGCTGCTAAATGTGACAGAAATATCTGGCACATTTGACACCCTCCATACTCAGTTTATTACTGGAGTGATTAAAATTTGGGGATGAGCCACAGCATTGGCAGCCATGCCTTCAGCTACCTATGCCTCCCCAGCAAATCTTTCCATCTCCCTGCTGCATCCTTTGAAACCTACCTCTTGGGCCAAGGCTTTGGTCCTCTACCTGAATATCACCTTATCTGGATTAAAGCCAAATTCCTCTGGTTCCATGTGGGACAATGGGCAGCAAGACAATGCCATTGGCCCCAGTCCATCACTCTCAGCCCATCACATCAGTACAAAAGGTAATGCTGAAACATTTGCATCTACCTTCAGCTAGAAGTGCTGAATAAGTGAATGATCCATCTTCCTGAGGTCCCCAGCATCAGAGATGCCATTCTCCAGCCAATTCAAAAATTAGCCAAAGGCAATAAGCCCTGTTAACATTCCAGCAATAGTAATGAAAACTTGTGCACCAGAACTTTCTGTGTCTGTAGCTGTTGCAGTACCGCTGCAACACTGGCATCTACCTGGCAATGTGAAAATTACCCAAGTATGTCCTTTCCACAAACATCAGGATAAATCCAACGCCTTCAATTGGCATCTCATCAGCAAAGTGATGAAGAGTGTCATTCATAGAGTTATCAAGTAGCATTTGGTCAGCAATAACCTGCTCACTGTTGCTTGGTTTGCATTCCACCAGGGCCACTCAGCTCCTGACATCATTACTGCCTTTGTTCAAACATGGACAAAAGAGCTGAGCTCCAGAGGTGGGGTAAGAGTGACTTCCCTTTGACATCAAGGCGACAGTTGATTGAATATGGCATCAAGGAGCCTGATCAAAATTTAGTCAATGGGAACAAGTGAGAAAACTCTCCTCTAGTTGGAATCGTACCGAGCACAAAGGAAGATGACTGTGGTGGTTGGAAGGCCATCATCTCAGTCCCAGGACATCACTACAGGAGTTCCTTAGGATAGTGTTCTCGGCCCAACCATCTTCAGCTGCTTCATCAATAACCTTCCTTCCATCGTAAGGTCAGAAGTGGGGATGTGCAGTCATCAGCGAACAATGTTTAGCACCTTTCATGACTCCTCAGAAAATGAAGCAAACTATCCATGTGCAAAAAGACCTGGACTATATCCAGGCTTGGGCTGATAAGTAGCAAGTAACATTCATGCCAGCAAATGTTAGGCAATGGTAACTCCAACAGAGAGAATATAACCATTGCCTCTTGACATTCAGTGGTATTACCATTTCTGAATCCTCCACTATCAACAACTTGGACGTTACTATTGACCAGAAACTGAACTAGTCCAGTCATATAAACACTGTGGCTACAAGAGCAGATCAGAGGTTGGGAGAGTAACTCACCTCTTGACTCCCCAAAGCCTGTGCATCTATCAAGTCAGGATTGTGATGGAATATTCTCCTCTTGCTTGGATGAGTGCAGCTCCAACAACACTTAAGCAGCTTGACACATCTAAGGCCAAGCAACCTGATTGGCACCCCATCCCACCATCTTCACCAATCACTCCCCTTTGCCATAGGTGCACAGTGGTAGCTGTGAGTACCATCTGCTATATGAGCTGCAGGAGCTCACCAAGGTTTCTTCAATATCACCTTCCAAACCAGCAACCGCCTGGAAGGATAAATGCAGCAGATGCATAGGAATGCCACCACCTGCAAGTTTTCCTCCAAGCTACACACCATCCTGACTTGGAAATATGTTGCTGTTCATTCACTGTCTTGCATTAAAATCATGGCCCTCCTTCCTACCAGCAGTTGAAGATGGGCCCAGGACACTACGCTGAGGAATTCCTGGAGTGATGTTCTGGAACTGAGATGATTGACCTCCAACCCCAGAACTATCTTCCTTTGTGCCAGGTATGACTCCAACCAGCAGAGAGTTTCCCCTCTGATTCCCACTGACTCGAGTTTTGCTGGGATCCTTGATGTCAAGGGCAGTCGCTCTCACTTCACCTGTGGCATTTAGATCTTTTGTCCATGTTTGAACAAAGGCTGTAATGAGGTCATGAGCTGAGTGATCCTGTTAGATTCCAAACTGAGTGTCAGTGAGCAAGTTATTGCTTAAGAAGTGCTGCTTGATAAGTACTGTTGATGACCCCTTCCATCACTTTACTGATAATTGAGAGTAGACTGATAAGGTGGTAATTAGATGTATTGGATTTATCCTGCTTTTTACGTACAGAAAATAGCTAGATAATTTTCCACATGCCAGTTAGATGCCAGTGTTGTAGCTGTACTGGAACGACTTGGCTATGAGCATAGCAAGTACGGGAGCACAGGTCTTCAGTACTATTGCCAGAATGTTGTCAGCTCACTTAGCTTTTGCCGTGATTTGTTTAATTGTCACCACTGTTCATGACTGGATTTAGCAGGACTACAGAGCTTAGAGCTGATCTATTGGTTTTGTGATCACTTTGCTCTGTCAATGACATACTACTTATACTCTTTGGCATACTTTAGCTTTAGCTGGTTGACACTTCATTTTTGGGTATCCCTGATGCTGCACCCTAGTCTGCCTTACTCATTGAACCAGGGTTAGTCTGCTGACTTTGTGGTAAGGGTAGAGTGGGGGAATATGTGGTTGAGTACATTTCTGCTGCTCTTGATGGTCCACAGTGCCTCATTGATGCCCAGTTTTGAATTGTTAGATTTGTCTGAAATTTATCCCATTTATCATAAAGCCATAGAGGTTTACAGCATGGAAACAGGCCTTTTGGCCCAACTTGTCTATGCCGCCTTTTTTTTTTAAACCCCTAAACTAATCCCAATTGTCCACATTTGGCCCATATCCCTCTATACCCATCTTATCCATGTAACTGTCTAAATGCTTTTTAAAAGACAAAATTGTACCCGCCTCTACTACTACCTCTGGCAGCTTGTTCCAGACACTCACCACCCTCTGTGTGAAAATATTGCTCCTCTGGACACTTTTGTATCTCTCCCCTCTCACCTTAAATCTATGCCCTCTAGTTTTAGACTCCCTTACCTTTGACTATCTAGCTGATCTATGCCCCTCATTATTTTATAGACCTTCAACCTTCTACGCTCCAGAGAAAAAAGTTCCAGTCTATTCAGCCTCTCCTTATAACTCAAACCATCAAGTCCCAGTAGCATCCTAATAAATGTTTTCTGCACTCTTTCTAGTTTAAAAGTATCCTTTCTATAATATGGTGATCAGAATTGCACACAGTCTTCCAAGTGTGGCCTTACCAATGTCTTGGACAACTTCAACAAGACGTCCCAACTCCTGTATTCAACATTCTGATCAATGAAACCAAGCATGCTGAATGCCTTCTTCACCACTCTGTCCACCTGTGACCCCACTTTCAAGGAGCTATGAACATGTACCCCTAGATCTCTCTGTTCTGTAACTCTCCCCAACACCCTACCATTAACTGAGTAAGTCCTGCCCTGGTTCAGTCTACCAAAATGTATCACCTCGCATTTGTCTAAGTTAAACTCCATCTGTCATTCGTCAGCCCACTGGCCCAATTGATCAAGATGCCGTTGTAAATCGGAGATAACTTTCTTCACTATCCACTATGCCACCAATCGTGGTGTCATCTTCAAACTTACTAACCATGCCTCTTATATTCTTATCCAAATCATTAATATAAATGACAAACAACAGTGGACCCAGCACTGATCCCTGAGGCACACCGCTGGTCATAGGCCTCCAGTTTGAAAAACAATCCTCTACAACCACCCTCTGGCTTCTGTCAAGAAGCCAATTTTGTATCCATTTAGATACCTCACCCTGGATCCCGTGAGATGTAACCTTATGCAACAACCTACCATGCGGTACCTTGTCAAAGGCCTTGCTAAAGTCCATGTAGACAACATCAACTGCACTGCCCTCATCTACCTTCTTGGTTACCCCTTCAAAAAACTCAATCAAATTTGTGAGACATGATTTTCCACTCACAAAGCCATGCTGACTGTTGCTAATCAGTCCTTGCATCTCTAAATGCCTGTAGATCCTATCTCTCAAAATACCTTCCAACAACTTGCCCACCACAGATGTGAGGCTCACTGGCCTGTAGTTCCCAGGCTTTTCCCTGCAGCCCTTTTTAAACAAAGGCACAACATTTGCCATCCTCCAATCTTCAGGCACCTCACCCGTGACTAACGATGATTCAAATATCTCTGCTAGTGGACCCGCAATTTCCTCCCTCGCCTCCCACAATGTCCTGGGATACACTTCATAGGTCCCGGCGATTTATCTACCTTGATGCACTTTAAGACTTCCAGCACCTCTTTCTCTGTAATGTGAACACTCCCCAAGGCATCACTATTTATTTCCCCAAGTTCCCTAATATCCATGCTTTTCTCAACAGTAAATACTGATGAGAAATATTCATTTCGGGTCTCACCTTTAAAGATTAGCATGGTGGTAGTGCCACACAACATGATGAACGGTATGATCATTGTGAAGACTGTTTCAATGAAGGAAATTTTCACTCATCTGTTCTGGATGTCAGACAAGCAGCTGACAATATAGATTGTGGAGTAGTTGAGGGACGTGTGGTGAGATAAAGTCGTGTGTTGTCCATGCAAATGCTAAAGGTAACACTAAGTTTTCAGATGATGTTGCCAGGGAACATGTAGGTGAGAAATAGGGCAAGTCCAAGGATAGATTGTTGGAGAATACCCACGGTAACTGTGCAGGAATGGGAAGAGAAGCCATTTCAAGTTATTGTCTAGCTACAGATAGATAAGAATGGAACCAAGTGAGTGCAGTCCCACCTAGCTGGATGATGATGGAATGGAACCAGGTGAGTGCAGCCCCACCTATATCTGGATGACGATGGGGAGGCTTTGGAGGAGGGAGATGTGATCAATTGGATCAGGCTGTAGACAGGTGGAGAAGGATGAGGAGGGATAACTTGCTTTGATAAGAGTAGCTCTGGTATTGTGGTATTTCCTCCATCAGCCTTACCTGATGGAGAAAATTAAGCATGTACTTCCAGGAAAGCTGGGCATGAATTTGCAAGACAAAATTTGAGAGGAAAGGGATTTTTGGAGATGGGGCACTAGTTTCGAAGACCGGAGCAGTCAAGGGTTGGTTTTGGAGAAGCGTGATAAGGATAGTAAATTTGAAGGAGAGAGAGAGAGAGAAACAGAACCTGAGAAAAGAGAACCGCTAACTGTGTTAGCTAACATGAGAATCAGAAAAGGAAATAGGGTAGTCAGTCGTTTAGTAGGAACTAGTAGTTTGGGGTTGGGAGCAAGAGTTGAGTCTTATTGACATGAAAAGAGATTGGAGAGGAACTGGAGAAAGATACTAGTTCAGTGCGAGAGCAGGGAGGAGCTAAGAGGAAGTTTGGCCTGGCAGGCTAGTGAAAGGAAAAGAAAGGAGTTTAATGCGGAAAAGTGTGAGGTGATTCACTTTGGAAGGAGTAACAGGAATACAGAGTACTGGGCTAATGGTAAGATACTTGGTAGTGTGGATGAACAGAGAGATCTGGGTGTCCATGTGCATAGATCCCTGAAAGTTGGCATCCAGGTTGTTAGGGTTGTTAAGAAGGCGTATGGTGTGTTAGCGTTTATTGGAAGAGGGATTGAGTTTCGGAGCCATGAGATCATGTTGCAGCTGTACAAAACTCTGGTGTGGCCGCACTTGGAGTATTGCATACAGTTCTGGTCGCCGCATTATAGGAAGGATGTGGAAACATTGGAAAGGGTGCAGAGGAGATTTACCAGGATGTTGCCTGGTGTGGTGGGAAGGTCTTATGAGGAAAGGCTGAGGGACTTGAGGCTGTTTTCGTTAGAGAGAAGAAGGTTAAGAGGTGACTTAATAGAGGCATACAAGATGATCAGAGGATTAGATAGGGTGGACAGTGAGAGCCTTTTTCCTCGGATGGTGATGGCTAGCACGAGGGGACATAGCTTTAAATTGAGGGGTGAGATATATAGGACAGATGTAAGAGGTAGGTTCTTCACTCAGAGAGTAGTAAGGGCGTGGAATGCCCTGCCTGCAAAAGTAGTGGACTCACCAACATTAAGGGCATTTAAATGGTCACTGGATAAACATATGGATGATATTGGAATAGTGTAGGTTAGATGGGCTTTAGATTGGTTTCACAGGTCGGCGCAACATTGAGGGCCGAAGAGCCTGTACTGCGCTGTAATGTTCTATGTTCTAAATGGCAGAGGCCTCTAATCAGATGGTCTCCATCTTAGTGACAATGAAATCCATGAGCTTGTCATAGTTGTTGGAGGGGACAAGGAAGAGGGAGTTTTGAAGATGGCTTGCAGTAGAGAAAAGAAGCCAGGAATTACCTTTTGCATTGGAGGATGATCCTGGAATAGTGATCAGTTTTAGCATATGCGAGCAGGACTTCAATGCTTTATGTAATTTGGTTAGATCAGATCATGAATGGCGGCGAAACCAGTTGAGGCTGTTTTAAGTTTGTGTCCCATTGATTTCAGGGAGTAGAGTTGAGGGTCATACAGGGGAATGACCAGGGTGAAAGAAAGAGAAATGATCTCAATGAGGTCTAGAGCTTCATAGGTGGAGGTGAAGATGTGGTTGAGCAGATCAGTAACTGCAGCAATGTATGATAAGCGTGGGGCTAGAGGCTAGACAGTTTGAATTTTGAAAATGGCATTGTAAGTGAATAGATGAGCGTTTTTATACAGGGGAAGATACAGAAGTATGTTAACATTCTATCCAGTTTAGAACTACAGAGATCTCTTCTTGCGGATAAAGTGGAGGGGAGACGGAGTAAATTGGGTTTATATTCTCTGAAGTTTAGAAGAATGAATGGCGATCTCATTGAAACTTATAAAGTTCCTCATTGGTCAGGGAATCTAAGAGTGCGCAACCTCAGGACAAGGGGCCGATCATCTCGGACCAAGATGAAAGGAAATTTCTTCACTCACTGTTGTGAATCTTTGGAATTCTCTACCCCAGAGGGCTGTTGATGCTTCATTGTTTAATAAATTTAAGCCTCGGATAGACCAATTTTTGCTCTCTCAGGGAGTTAAGGGATATGGAAAACGGACAGGATTTGAAGTCCAAAATTAGCTATGATCCTGTTGAATGGTAAATCAGGCCCGATAGGATATATGGGCCTACTCCTGCTCCTGTTTCTTATGTTCTTATGGCAGTGCTGAAGCTACGTACGATGTCAAGGTCAAGTGGGTGACCATCAATATGAGTTGGGGGAGGGTTTTTCACGGAGAGTGAAATTAGGGGAATATAGGCTGCCAGGCAATTCGGAAGACTTTTTTTTTTTAAAAATGCATTCGGCTGGAGTTTGAAAGCATCTAGAATAAGAAATTGCTTGGTAACTAATTTCAATGAAACGTGAGAAGGTGGAGCAAAGGAGGAGAAAATGCCAGAGGAGTAAGGGGACAGTCCAAGAGAGATTTGCTTATAAAGCCACCATCTAGGGAAGGCAAGTGGTCTAAGGAAGGCAAGTTGCAAAAAGGAGAGACTTAAGTTATGGGGAAGGTGTCATCATCCCTCAGCCAGGTTTCTGTTAGGGACATTGGGTGGAATTCTATGGCCTCGCTCGTCTGGAAACCGTAAAATCCCACCCAAGGTCAACAGACCTTCCCATGCTCCACCCCTCGCCCGCTCTGATTCCTGTGGCAGGTGGGCCAGTAAAATTCTGACCATTATGTTGATGCAGCCAGCATGAAGAGGACATGGATTGCAAGAGCTTTGTTCATGAATGAATGGGCATTCTGATACCGAGAAGGGTGGTGATAGTTTCGATCACTGGCAGAATCCACAGAGTCAGTGCCAGGAAAGATGAGTTGGACATAAAGGCTTTTGGCAAGATCAGCCCCCCACACCAGCGCACTGGATGGGAAGGTCAGCAAGAGAGTAGGATGGGTTTGCTGTTCAAGAGGAGGTAGCAACATTTGTATTGATGAGCCTTTCAGAGAATATGTAGACTTGTCTAAGTGGAGGCAAACCTGGAAGAGTGCAGGAGATGAGACGGTCGAGGAGTATTGATCGACTTTATTTGATGAGGCACCTGTGAAGTGCCTTGGGATGCTTTGCTATGTTAAAGGCACTATATAATTTCTTCTTGTTGTAATGAATGTCACTGGTCCTAATCCTGCTGCTTGCACTGCGTATTTAGACAATTTAAACATTTAAGAGTTACTTCTAAATGTAAGCTATAATGAAATGAAGATTGTGGCTAGGCTTTAATTTCCCCGTGCATGGAACTTTCATACCGAGACCAGAGGTTAACCATCAGAAGTCGGAATGCTGTGGTCACCTAACCTTTGCCCTGGCAACCTCAACCTGCCCCATCCTCCAAACCTAGGGGCTCAGAGGTAAATTATAGAGGCCCTGCCATGATCGTAATACAGCTCATGACTCGAAGATGCAGCTTCCAGTTATCTATAGATCAATTCAACACAGGGAACTATACCAATTCACCAACAGGCAGCAGAGAAACGAGGCATATATGAGTGGCAAATATAAAAACAAACTTAAAAATATTCCTTGATGTAATGGTGTAGGGCACCCGCAATTGTGCTTGCTTTTGGAAGCATGATTCAGCTGTCTGTAATTATACTTACAAAACAGGATAACCTTTTGGGAAAGAGCTGTGATTATGCTGGTTTCATCTGTGCAAAAGCAGTTCTGTACCATCAGCAACTATCAACACAAGAGAAATGTTGGGTGCTTAAGGAAACAGATCACAGAGTACCATTTGATTTGTGTGTGTGTGTGCGCGTGTATGTAATATATATATATCTATATACCATAAATTATTTGTGCTACAATAGATCCTTTGTAACTGTTCAGAAGAAGTTTAATTGATTGCAGCATTCTATATTGTAACAGAAGTCTGTACACTGGTAACATTCTTGCTTTATTTGTCATTGAGTGTCATTGTCATTATCAAACACCATCTGCCAAACCTGTGGCAGAATCTGCGGCTGAAGGATTGGACTATTCGGCCACCTCAGAACCCACCTCCCCGGAGTGGAAGCAAGTCATCCTCAACCCTAAGGGACT
Organism: Mustelus asterias; assembly: GCF_964213995.1. Lineage (NCBI taxonomy): Eukaryota > Metazoa > Chordata > Chondrichthyes > Carcharhiniformes > Triakidae > Mustelus > Mustelus asterias. Next base: position 74,106,304 of record NC_135816.1, on the reverse strand, counting down.
GCCAAAGAAGAAGATTTAAGAATTAATAAACAAGAATTAAGAAGCAACCAAGCATCACTTTGCAACATACAAAGTGTCTTTGAAGCACTTTTTGGACATCCTGAGATCATAAAAGTCAGTACGTGGATACAAACTCAGTCCATCTTTTTCATGAGATTTCACCTAGGGAATTTCCATGATAATTAAATGGCATTCTCGCCATTTAGTTCCTGCCTTGTAAACATCCAGGAAACCAGTATTTTTTGATGAAGCACACTCGAGTATAATTCAGCATGCTCTGTGGAACTGCGACAAGTTAACAGATAATTGTAGAGCAAAAGGATCTGGCTATCAACTGGCAAAAGGCAAGTTAAAGATTGATATTGAGAAGTAGAGTGTTGAACAAAAAGCAAAACTTGCATTTATATAGCTCCTTTTAATGCAGTAAAACTTCCCAAGATGCTTCAAGGTGAATAAATACTAAGCCAAAGGAGAAGATGTAAAGATAGCTTATATTAATAAACACTCTTTGATATGCTACAGAGAAGTGATTGATTTTTTAAAATTTGTAATGAAGTTAAGTTTTATTATTTATTGTCCCTTGCATGCACATGAATATTTAATTAAACATTTGCAAAGGATGCCGAGCCTTCAGATAGTTTTCATTGTACCTTTATTGATAAAATGAGCAGCCACATTGAGAGGAAGAATGACCTTCTGGCCTGTGTTGTGAAAATGCTTAATTTTGTGATACAAATGTTGTTAAGGATGTTACTTTTAGTTTTGGGGAATTGCCTTTTTAAATGTTAGATAAGTGGGAGGGGGGCGAAGCTGGTAGACATCCCTAACATAATCACCTTATTCAAAGGATAGTCCATCTTTGCTTAAAGAAGTCAGAGATGGAATTGTGTAAACACTAAACAATGGATAACTCCTTTGAGTCTTGGTGGAGACTTGAATTGAATTGATTTATTATTGTCACATGCATTGGGATACCGTGAAAAGTATTGTTTCTTGCACGTTGTTACAGACAAAACATACCATTCATAGAGTACATCGAGGAGAAAGCAAGGATAGAGTGCAGAATTTCATGTTGCAGTTACTAATAGGGCGATGAGAAAGATCAGCTTAATATATAATAGGTCCATTCAAAAGTCTGATGGCAACAGGGAAGAAGCTGTTCTTGAGTTGGTTGGTACGTGATTTCAGACTTCTGTGTCTTTTTCCCCCGAGTATGTCGAGGGTGCATTGGGGGAGAGTCTACATTTGTTGTCTTAAGTGGGTTAAGTTATCCAATTATTCAGATCAAAAAAATGTTTGAAAGCAAAGAGTAAACAGGAGGAGACCTTGGTGTCCCTATACATTTGCGGTCAAAAGATCAGTTTAAAATAAAGTTAATTAATCAAAATCTATTTGGGTCCCATGCTGCCCTGGGGATAGATTGCAGGGAGGTAGTTTTTTGTTTTAGCTTTATTTGTGTGTTTTCTCACAGACACCGATGAAGAGAGATAAAGCTGCCACGAGTCAACTTGGTGAGTGGATAGTGATGTACCTGTTGGCAGACACAACAAGGAGCATGGAGGCCATTAGGAACCAGGGGTGTTTCTGATCTAGAATCACGAAGCAGTAATTGCAAGTGAAGCGTATGCTGGAGATGAAATGTCAAATTCATAAGGAATTAAAAATTATCAGATCTGCCTGATAAAGTTAGTGAAAAAAACAAGCAATGAAATTCTTGCAAAGAAAGAGAGTGCGAGCTGGAAAATTGAGTGAGTCAGTGTGAATTCCTGAGAGCTGTGGTGCAGTTTGATTTCATTCCAGAAGTGAAAGAACCTTTCGGGGCGGCACGGTAGCACAGTGGTTAGCACTGCTGCTTCACAGCTCCAGGGACCCGGGTTCGATTCCCGGCTCGGGTCACTGTCTGTATGGAGTTTGCACATTCTCCTCGTGTCTGCGTGGGTTTCCTCCGGGTGCTCCGGTTTCCTCCCACAGTCCAAAGATGTGCGGGTTAGGTTGATTGGCCATGCTAAAAATTGCCCCTTAGTGTCCTGAGATGCGTAGGTTAGAGGGATTAGTGGGTAAAATATGTAGGGATATGGGGGTAGAGCCTGGGTGGGATTGTGGTCGGTGCAGATTCGATGGGCTGAATGGCCTCTTTCTGTACTGTAGGGTTTCGATGATTCTATGAACCCTCAAGATCCTTTGACTTTTATTGCAGAGGGGATTGGAGTATAAGAATAAAGATATTTTGCCACAGTTGTGGAGTGTTTTGGTGAGACTGCATCGAGAGAACTGTGTGTAGTTTTGGTCTCCACATTTAAGAAAGGATTCACATGAATTGGAGGTGATATACTGAAGGTTCAATAAATTGATCCATGGGATGATGGGGATACCCTATGATGAGAGGCTGAATAAATAGGTCTTATATTTTCGAGTTCGGAAGAATGAGGCGCGATCTCATTCAAACCTACAAAATTCTGAAGGGGCTTAAGAAGATGTTCACTGAGAGATTGTTTGCGTTGGTTGGGGAATCTAAAACATGGAGGTTCACTCAAAGAATTGTGAATCTATGGAATTCTCTATTCCAGAGGGTTGTGGATACTCCATTGTTGAATACATTTAAGGCTGGGATAGGCAGATTGTTGATTTCTCATGGAATGAGGAGATATGGGGAACATAGAACAGTACAGCACAGTACAGGCCCTTTGGCCCTCGATGTTGTGCCGAGCTTTGTCTGAAACCAAGATCAAGCTATCCCACTCCCTATCATTCTGGTATGCTCCATGTGCCTATCCAATAGCCGCTTGAAAGTTCCTGAAGTGTCCGACTCCACTATCACAGCAGGCAGTCCATTCCACACCCCAACCACTCTCTGAGTAAAGAACCTACCTCGGACATCCCTCCTATATCTCCCACCATGAACCTTATAGTTATGCCCCCTAGTAACAGCTACATTCACCCGAGGAAATAGTCCCTGAACGTCCACTCTATCTATCCCCCTTATCATCTTATAAACCTCTATTAAGTCGCCTCTCATCCTCCTCCGCTCTAAAGAGAAAAGCCCTCGCTCCCTCAATCTTTCCTCATAAGATCTACCCTCCAAACCAGGCAGCATCCTGGTAAATCTCCTCTGCACTCTCTCCAATGCTTGCACATCCTCCTTATAGTGAGGTGACCGGAACTGCACACAATATTCCAAATGTGGTCTCACCAAGGTCCTGTACAGTTGCAGCATAACCCCACAGCTCTTAAACTCAAACCCCCTGTTAATAAATGCTAACACACTATAGGCCGCCTTCACGGCTCTATCCACTTGAGTGGCAACCTTCAGAGATCTGTGGATATGGACCCCAAGATCTCTCTGTTCCTCCACGTTCCTCAGAACCCTGCCGTTGACCCTGTAATCCGCATTCAAATTTGTCCTACCAAAATGAATCATAGAAATCATAGAAACCCTACAGTGCAGAAGGAGGCCATTCGGCCCATCGAGTCTGCACCGACCACAATCCCATCCAGGCCCTACCTCCACATATTTTACCCACTAATCCCTCTAACCTACGCATCCCAGGACTCTAAGGGGCAATTTTTTTTTTTAACCTGGCCAATCAACCTAACCCGCACATCTTTGGACTGTGGGAGCAAACCGGAGCACCCGGAGGAAATCCACGCAGACACGAGGAGAATGTACAAACTCCACACAGACAGTGACCCGAGCCGGGAATCGAACCCGGGACCCTGGAGCTGTGAAGCAGCAGTGCTAACCACTGTGCTACCGTGCCGCCCTCGCACTTATCAGTGGTAAAATCCACTCGAATCACCTCGCACTTATCAGTGGTAAAATCCATCAGCCATTTTTCGGCCCAGCTCTGCATCCTATCAATGTCTCTTTGGAGCCTACAACAGCCCTCCACCTCATCCACTACTCCACCAATCTTGGTGTCATCAGCAAATTTACTGACCCACCCTTCAGCCCCCTCCTCCAAGTCATTGATAAAAATCACAAATAGCAGAAGACCCAGCACTGATCCCTGTGGTACACCGCTGGTAACTGGTCTCCAGTCTGAAAATTTTCCATCCACCCTCTGTCTTCTATGAGATAGTAAGAGTTTTAACAACACCAACAACGCCGGCATCTCCACTTCTATGAGATAGCCAGTTACTTATCCAATCGGCCAAATTTCCCTCTATCCCACACCTCCTTACTTTCTTCATGAGCCTACCATGGGGAACCTTATCAAACGCCTTACTAAAATCCATGTATACGACATCAACTGCTCTACCTCCCAAAGAATCCTAGGATATATCCCATCTGGCCCAGGGGACTTATCGACCCTCAGGTTTTTCAAAATTGCTAATACACCTTCCCTCAGAACCGGGCAGCACGGTAGCACAGTGGTTAGCACTGCTGCTTCACAGCTCCTGGGACCTGGGTTCGATTCCCGGCTTGGGTCACTGTCTGTGTGGAGTTTGCACATTCTCCTCGTGTCTGCGTGGGTTTCCTCCAGGTGCTCCGGTTTCCTCCCACAGTCCAAAGATGTGCGGGTTAGGTTGATTGGCCATGCTAAAATTGCCCTTAGTGTCCTGAGATGCGTAGGTTAGAGGGATTAGTGGGTAAATATGTCAGGATATGGGTGTAGGGCCTGGGTGGGATTGTGGTCAGTGCAGACTCGATGGGCCGAATGGCCTCTTTCTGTACTGTAGGTTTCTATGATTCTATGATCTACCTCCTCCAGCCTATCAGCCTGTATCTCTCACTCATGCTCAAAAACATGGCCCCTCTCCTCGGTGAACTCTGAAGAAAAGTATTCATTCATCGCCTCTCCTATCTCTTCTGACTCCATGCACAAGTTCCCACTACTATCCTTGACCGGCCCTAACCTCACACTGGTCATTCTTTTATTTCTCACATAAGAGTAAAAAGCCTTGGGGTTTTCCTTGATCCGATCCGCCAAGGACTTCTCATGCCCCCTCCTAGCTCTCTTAAGCCCTTTTTTTAACTCATTCCTTGCTACCTTGTAACCCTCAAGCGACCCAACTGAACCTTGTTTTCTCATCCTTACATACTCTTCCTTTTTCCTCTTGACAAGACATTCAACCTCTTTTGTGAACCATGGTTCCTTCACTTGGCCATTTCCTCCCTGCCTGACAGGGACATACCTATCGAGGACACGCAGTATTTGTTCCTTGAACAAGCTCCACTTTTCATTTGTGTCTTTCCCTGACAGTTTCTGTTCCCATCTTATGCTCCCTAATTCTTGCCTAATCGCATCGTAATTACCCCTCCCCCAATTATAAACCTTGCCCTGCCATATGGCCCTATCCCTCTCCATTGCAATAATGAAAGACACCGAATTGTGGTTACTATCTCCAAAGTGCTCTCCCACAGCCAAATCTAACACTTGGCCCGGTTCATTACCCAGTACCAAGTCCAATGTGGCCCCACCTCTTGTCGGCCTATCCACATATTGTGTCAGGAAACCCTCCTGCACACACTGTACAAAAACTGCCCCATCCGAACTATTCGACCTCTAAAGGTTCCAATCAATGTTTAGAACTAGTGAGAAAATGCAGTTGAAACCAAAGGTTGTGTTGAACGGGTTGGGCAGTGTGGTCCACTCGTGCTCCTATTTCTTATATTATCCTGGAAGGTATAGGGGGGGGAATAGAATCAAAAATATAATGGGAAGTGGTCTGTTAAGACTGACAGGTTTAAATAACAAGGGCTTATGAAATATGGCCTAGAACTAAGTGTATTACAAATCAGAAACTGGGACTTTCGATCCCAGCTATATTGCAAATGGGAAAGCGCAGACCCTTCAGGGCAAGACAAGCGAGCATAGAAGATAATGCTCACCCTTTTTAAGACAACAGCTTCAGGTACGTTTTTAAAGGTTTGAGGCTTTTCAGTGAGTTAGTGGGTGAGTAGTTGGTTTGGGTTGAATATAGGCAGGTCTCAGTCAGGTGAGGGTAGGTCAGTTGGGTGGGTATTTGGGTTAAGTAGTGTTTGGATAGATAGTTGAGTTAGGTTGCGAGGTGGTGGGGTTAGTTGGTTCAGTGGGTAGTTGGAGCTGTGGTTGGGTTGAGCTGGTGATCAGATCGAAGGAAGTAATTGTTTGGGTGTAGTTGAGTCAAGTTGGTGGGGGAATTAGTTGAATCAGATTGTGAAGTGGTGGGTGTTGTGGTTAGAGGTTCAGTTGTGGTGCTCAGTTCAATTATAGTAGTTCACCCCTGAACTACATCAGAGATTAAACTGTGCAACATTTCCAGAATAAATACCCAAGTAAATCCCACACACACTTGCATTTCTATTTCTAACAGAGCTTAGTGTCAGATATATTTGCAAAGTGTTCCAGGCAGCACAAATCACCCACTGAAATTTTAAACTTCCCAGTCAGCTACGTAGCTTGTTCCTGTGGGGACCTGATGTGCAAGTCCAGATTATGCTGCTCTGGACAGCGGAGGATTCAGTCCATTGTGCTAAATTTGTAATACTTGGGTAATGCGTTGCGTTTCCTCTGGGTACTCCGGTTTCCTCCCACACCCCGAAAGACACACTGGTTAGATGCATTGACCATGCTAAATTCTCCCTCAGTGTACCCTAACAGGCACCGAAGTGTGGTGACTAGGGGATTTTCACAGTAACTTCATTACCTACTTGTGACACTAATAAACTTTAAACTTCATAGAAACCCTACAGTGCAGAAGGAGGCCATTCGGCCCATCGAGTCTGCACCGACCACAATCCCACCCAGGCCCTACCCCCACATATTTTACCCGCTAATCCCTCTAACCTACGCATCTCAGGACTCTAAGGGGCAATTTTTAACCTGGCCAATCAACCTAACCTGCACATCTTTGGACTGTGGGAGGAAACCGGAGCACCCGGAGGAAACCCACGCAGACACGAGGAGAACGTGCAAACTCCACACAGACAGCGACCCGAGCCGGGAATCGAACCCAGGACCCTGGAGCTGTGAAGCAGCAGTGCTAACCACTGTGCTACCGTGCCACCCTTGTTTGTTTAATTCTAAAGTACAGTAAAAGTTTAAAACATGAACTTGGTGGTGTAGTTCTTTCAGTTAACAAATGGGGATTCAAAATTTTTGTTAAAAGTTAATGGTTTCCCTCAAGATCCCAACACTTGTTTGATGTCATCGTTCCAGGTTACCAATTCTATAATCATCTGAAGAAAATGTTACAGCTATTCTGCATAAATCCTGTGTAAAGAAATACTTTCTGATGCCTCTGCTAAGTTTACTCTTTATCCCACATCTTAATTTTCCTGCGGTCAGCACACAATATCAATCCTTTTTTATCCTAATATCCCATTTTGTGCATTAATTACATTTGCAGCAGTCCAAAGGATAATTTAAAAAACAATCTTTCACAGGTTGTGAGCATCACTGGCTAGGCCAAGATTTATTGCCCTTGAGAAGGAGGTTGAAGGAGGCAGCTGCATTCTTGAACCACTGCAGCCCCTGTGGTGTATATACACCCACAGTGCTGTTAGGAAAGGATTGTGACCTAGTGGTAGTGAAGGAACAGTGGTATAGTTCCAAGTCAGGATAGGCTGTGGCTTGGAGGGAAATTTGCAGGTGGTGGTTTTCCTATGCATCTGTGGCCCTTGTCCTTCTAGGTAATAGAGGTCACAGCTTTGGAAGGTGCTGTCGACGGAGCCGTTGAAGGAGCCTTGGTGAAATGCTGCAATACACTTTGCAGATTGTACACACTGCTGCCAGTGTGTGTTGGTGGTGGAGGGAATAAATATCTAAGGTGAAGAATTGGTTGCTAATCGAGCAGGTTGCTTTGGCCTGGATGTTGTTGAGCTTCTTGGGTGTTGTTGAAGCTGCACTCATTCAGTGGAGAGTATTCCATTTAACTCCGGACTTCTTCTTGTAGATGGTGGACATGCTTTCTGGAGTCAGGAAGCGAGTTACTCATCGCAGGATTCCCAATCTCTCTCCTGTTCTTGTAGCCACAGTATTTATATAGCTGGTCCAGTTCAGTTTCTGGTCAATGGTAAACCTGAGTATATTGATAATGGGTGGTTCAATGATGGTAATGTCAGTCAAAGGGAGATGGTTGAATTCTTTCTTGTTGGAGATGGGCATTGCCTGGCACTTGAGTGGCATGAATGTTACTTCCCACTTGTCAGCCCAAGCCTGAATATTGTTCAAATCTTTCCTGGTTAGCCTCCCTTGTTGCACCCTCCATAAACCTGAACTAATCTGAAACTATTCTCTTCATATCCCCTGTGTTTATTGAACCTATACAGTTTTCCAGTCTGGCATCACCTCATTTTTAAAATTCTTATCATGTTTTCAAAGCCCTCTTGCCTACCTCTTTGTAATTTCCTCCATAGAATCATAGAAACCCTACAGTGCAGAAGGAGGCCATTCGGCCCATCGAGTCTGCACCGACCACAATCCCACCCAGGCCCCACCCCCACATATTTTACCCGCTAATCCCTCCAACCTACACATCCCAGGACTCTAAGGGACAATTTTTTAACCTGGCCAATCAACCTAACCTGCACATCTTTGGACTGTGGGAGGAAACCGGAGCACCCGGAGGAAACCCACGCAGACATGAGGAGAATGTGCAAACTCCACACAGACAGTGGACGGAGCCGGGAATCGAACCCGGGACCCTGGAGCTGTGAAGCAGCAGTGCTAACCACTGTGCTACCGTGCCGCCCATTACTCACTACTCACTACTCACTCCAGCCAGGACAATTAGTGAGATTTTGCAAGCCCAGGCAAGTCGTGGTGGTTACAGATAGTGTGACATGAACCCAAGATCCCGGTTGAGGCCATCCTCATGTGTACGGAACTTGGCTATCAGTCTCTGCTCAGCGAATCTGCGTTGTCGTGTTCACACTTTCATTTGGAGTGGGCTTGCAAAATCTCACTAACTGTCCTGTCTGGAGACAATACACACCTCTTTAACCTGTGCTTAACCCTCTCTCCACTCACATTGTCTGTACCTTTTGTAAAGACTCGCATTCCAACCATTATTTTGTAAATTGAGTTTATGTCTTTATACGCCCTGTTTGTGAACAGAACTCCCACTCACCTGATGAAGGAGCAGCGCTCTGAAAGCTTGTGGCTTGTGCTACCAAATAAACCTGTTTGACTTTAACCTGGTGTTGTGAGACTTCTTACTGTGGTTACCCCAGTCCAACCCTGGCATCTCCACACCATGCATAAAGTATGCTTGCGAAGTGCCCAAAATTGAACAAAGTAACATTGCACTTTCAAAATCCATCTTCACGAAACATTGTTGGTTCCTTTTCAGGTCAACACAATGTTCTCATAGCTGTATTGGAAGGGCAAGAATTTCTGGTGTTCTAACCAACTTTTGCCATTTAACCAACACCAAACCATGTGTTATTAGCAGTTCATGGGGTGTTGCTGTGTATTGCTGAATTTCCTACAATAATTAACTGGCTGGTAACCACTGGTCCACTGTAACCATTTTCTTGCTTCTGACCACGGGAACTGGACATATTCATGGATATGACAATGGCCAGTTTTTGTAATAAAACCCAGTGCATAGTAGTTGGGCTGTTCTAAACTGATGGAACATTGAAAGATGAGGTTATGTGATATGAAGTGGAGTCATTGGAGATACCAGTCTGTTGTTGGTGAAATATCTGAATGTTTAACTGCAAAGTTCCTTTTTTTTTTCATTTGGAGTGGAAAAGCATTGGCAGTATGACTGCATGCGGCCTGCTCTGGAGACAGCAGGGCTGTTTCTCTGCTGCTCACCAAATGTTTCTAAGTAGTTTGCAGATCGGCTCAAAGGGACTGCTTATACTATGACAGCTAGTGAATTTGTTGCTCTATTTCTTTAAAAAGAAAGGGTACTGACCTTTGGACCTCTTGATGAAGCAGTCCTTACAACATGAACAGAATTGTGTGTCCAAGCAAAGGACTAGACTATATGCATATAAAATCTGATTTGTTCCTGGCACACATATTGTAGTCTGATCGCTTTAAGAATGACTTGTTCTAAGTAATTACAGCCTGCTGAATTTGGTTACACTATTTTCTCTTGTCCTTGCTTTGATCTCAAGGATTATTTTTTTTAAAACAAATCTGGCCTGTTATCTGATGCCTTGAATCTTCTCAACAGTCATCATTGCACTTATTAGCATTGTAATTGCTAATTGCACTGAAGCAGTCTGTGTCCATATGCAGGAAGACTTGGACAACATTCATACATAAATAAGGACATACAGATTAGATGAAGGAGTAGGCAATTTGGCTCCTCAAGCCTGTTCCGCCATTCAATAAGAGCAAGACTGCTCTGATTGTAGCTTCAACTCCACATTCTGCCTAACCCCGATAACCTTTGACTCCCTTGTTGGTCAAGAAACTATCTAACTCTGCATTAAAAATCTTTATTGTACTACAATCCCAGCTGATGTTATATTGGATAAGTCCGATTCCAGAGTGAAACCTGGCTTGATAGATCCTAATTTTATTTAGAAACTGTGGAAGAAAGCTACTGAACAAATTCACAGGAGTCTGCCAATGAACTTTTAACACAGTCGCACCACACTTCAAGATTCTTCAACAACCCACCCAAATGTTCATGATATGATGAGCCATCTAGACTCACTGAAACTCTGGGTGGAATTTTACTGCCCCATCAGAGTGGTGACGAGGGGAGTGGGGCTGTAAAATGTGGCCAGCCATTCTAAAGTCCATTGACTTTGGTGGGACTAGAAACTCTCACCAGTGGGAGGGACCATAAAATTCTGCCCTCTGTCTTTGTCCCAAGGTTTCCCAATCTCCATGTTTGAATAACTCCTCTTTGAATTCTCTCCAGACGTTACTCCAGATCAGATGGTTTCAACAAGGATCCATCTCCAGGGATTCAATCCCACCTTTTAAGATTCTATTCCCTTAGATCTCCAACTACACTTGCTTCACCTTCCAAGCACACTTTCAGATCTTCAGCCATGCCAAGTAGAACACCACTGCTCCAGAGGGATACCTTTTCCACTATGGCCCACAAACAGAGTCACCAGCCTTTGGCTGCCTTCTCAGATCTTCGGGGCTTTGCTCAAGTCCACTTTGCTTCAAGTCTGTTCCCCGTAGCTTTGCCTTTAACTTGGAGCCCACTTCTCTGCTTGTTTCTCTCAAATTTACTTAACGAGATCTGTTTCTGATCTCTGTCCTTGTCCCTTACCTGAGACCTGTTTCTGATTCCTGTTGGACTTTCTTCTGGGACTGCTCCCTGTCATTCTTTCTCCTTGTGTCCTGCTTCTTGGGATGCTTTCCTTCTAATGGTACCCCAGTTCAGATCACGCCATTTCATTTCTTTGTTTAGTTTCCTTCTACGCAGGTGAATAGGGCTAGTTCCTAGCCTGAAGGATGAAAAGAACACTAACTGAGCACATGTGGCTACTGCCAAAGATTCGGGACTCTCAGAAAAAAGTTCTCCTCTTCTCCATCTTAAATAGGAGATCTCTTGTTTTTCAGCTGTGTTCCCTAGTTCTAGTCCTTCACTCAAGGGGAAACACCCTTTCAGTAACCACTTTGCCAAGTGTAATGTTTCAGTAAAATCATTTCTCATTCTTCTAAACTCCAGTGAGTACAGGCCTTGAAATATAACCTTGTCCCCAACCTAACTATCAATTGAATGAACCTTCTCTGAAAAGCTTCTAACACATTTATTTCCTTTCTCAAATGTGGAGACCAAAACTGTACACAGTACTCTCACCAAAGCCTTGTACAACTGTAGGAAACATCCCTAATTTTATATTCTAGTTCCTTGGCAATAAAAAACAACATTCCATTTGCCTCCCCAATCACTTGCTGTACCTGTATATTAATTTTTCCTAATTCATGTACCAGGACACCCAGATCCTCCTGTACCTTCAGAGTTCTGCAGTCTCTCTGCTTCAGTCTGGCTGCAAGCAAGACCCAGATCTTCCTGTCACTTGCCATTTCAACACACCATCCTGCTCTCATGTCCTCAAGTTTTCCCCTTTGCAGCGTTTCAGTAAAGCCCAAAGTGAAGTGAAGGAACAGCACCTCATCTTCTGATTAGGCACATTCAGGACTTAACATTGAGTTAAACAAATTCAGACTGTGAACACTCTTCCCCCATTTTTATCTCTATCCATTTATTTTCATTTCTTCTATTGATTCATTTTTCCACCCCCTATGTTATCCCCTTCTCATCATTTTTTTTCCCTTACCACCATGTCCCCTCACCCCACCCCACCCCACGAGGGCCATCTGTTACCTGTTTAAGGCTGTCCTTTGTCACAGTGCTTACCTTGGTTCTGCCATTAACACATTCTGATCTCTTAATGTGCCACTATCAGCATCCTTCTTAGCCATGATCACCACCATTTACGGTCCCTGTGTCTTTTTGTCCAAGACATCTTTGTCCATGTCTCCCTAGCCTCCACCTATTGCTGGCCCTGTATCCAGCCTCTGCTTCACCACCCACCCAACAGTATAAATCTCATCCTGTTTCCAGTGTTCTTTAGCTCTGACAAAGAGTCATCCAGATTCGAACATTAGCTCTGTTCTCTCTCCACAGATGCTGTCAGACCTGCTGAGATTTTCTAGCATTTTCTGTTTTTGTTGCCAGAAGATATCCCTACAGTGGAGAAGGAGGCCATTTGGCTCATTAAGTCTGCACTGACTGTCCAAAAAAGCATCTTGCCCAGGCCTTGCCCTATCCCTGCACCAGTCCACTTAAACTGCACATCTTTGCACTGTGGGAGGAAACTGGAGCACCTAGAGGAAACCCACACAGACACGGGACAATGTGCAAACTCCACACACTCGCCCAAAGCTGGAATTAAACCCAGGTTCCTGGCGCTGTGAGGCAGCAATGCTCACCATTGTGTCACTGTGCCACTCAATTGGACCAAGTAAACAAATTTAGGTAAGTGTTAAATTCAGAAGACCTGCCAATCAAACATACATGAGCAAGTTTAATCACATGTTTGTATTTTAATTGAATTGTTTGGCCATATCCTTGGAGACTTGGCTTGGACAAAAAAAAATTAATATCTGCATCAAAATAAGCTGCAACGTATCTTTCTGTAAATGAAGCTGATTTAAATTTCTTATGCACTGTGACAAAGAATAAATATTTGAGCTATATCGGCTAGAAATGCTTCATTTTCACATCATACACAATCCATCCTATCCTAAGCTGCACCCGTTGCTCAGGATAAAATTTTGCATGTGCGCCTCCTGTTCAAGCAACACACCAGCTTATTTATTCATTCTCACAAGTCTACTGCCTTCCACAGACTGCACCCAGCCTATTGTAGCCTTACTGTGTTTTAAATTCCAGCCTATTATCCACAATACAGAATGTGAAGGATTGTATAGCATGAGGAATACTGTGTGTATAGGTGAATGTTCTGTAAATAGAAGTGCTTTATTTAAATCAGGGAAAACAAAAAATTACATTTATATTGCCCTTTTAACTTCGTAAAATGACCCAAGACACTTGACAGGTGCATAATGAAACAAATTTGATGTTGAACTACAAAAGGAAATATTAGGACAACTGACCAAAAGTTTGGACATAAGGGTGGTTTAAACAAACATCTTAAAAGAGAAGAAGCACGGTGGAGGTGTTTAGGGAGGAATTCTATCCAATACCTTGAACATTCACTGTCTCCATTATCGATGATCACTGGCAGCAGTGTATATCATCTACAAGATGATCCTTCAGCAGCACTTTCCAAGCCTGTGACTTCTACCACCTAGCCCTAAGATCAAGGACAGCAGATGCATGGGAACACCACCACCTGCAAGTTCCCCTCCAAGCCACACACTATCCTGACTTGGAACTACATCACCATTCATTCACTGTCACTGGGTCAAAATCCTGGAGCTCCCTCCCCAACAGCATTATAGGCGTACTTACACCACATGGACTGCAGCAGATTAGAAGGCAGCTCACCACCACCTTCTTGAGAGCAATTGGGCATGATAAACAAACTAGCTCTGCCAATGACATCCACAAGTGAACAAATTTTTAAAAAGTTAATCGAGAATTCCATGTTGCTCCTAACACTCGATTGGTTCTGCACAGCCAGACACAATTCATTTAACATCATGGACTCCAGGTTCAAAACCTAATGCTGTAAATTAACCTCAATCTAATGAGTTTTTAAATGCACAAAATTTGGTTGTTTCATTGTTAACACTTTGCCAACTTGATTTTAGGGAATAAATGATTCTCAAACGTTGATTGCTGCTGCCAGTGCTTCTTTGTCCTCGTCAATCTCATTTCTTCTAGTTAGTCATCATTTTGATTGATTGATTAGTTAGCTGAAAATGCCAACCAGAATCTTGACAGCTCCTGGTGCCTCCAAGCTCAGGTCATTGACTCAAAACAGCCCTACATTCTTAGACCTTCAGCTGGCAGAGCATAAAACAACAGCAGTCATAAAGCCATTATGCTTCATGCAATGTCCTCTCAGTAGGACAATATGTTTTGTTTATGACTTGCTGCCTGGGGCAACCTTGATAATTCTACAGTGTTTGTGATGCCCAGACACCTAAGCTCTGCAAATTCCTCCCTAACACACTCTGCCTGTCTCTCCTTCTTAAAGATACTCCTTAAAACTTGACCAAGCTTTAGGTCACCTATTCTAATATCCCATGCGGCTCAGTGTAAAGTATTTGGCTGTTAACATCCCTTGAGACGTTTTCCTGCGTTTAAGGTGCTACATGAATTCAAGTTGTTATTGTTGAGGTGATCATTTAAACACATACCATCCGTGTTCTTCGACTGTTCCTCAAGGAGGTTGAAGAGTGAATGCTGGCATTGCTATTAGGAGAGCAGGACTGCTTTTTTCCCTGCTACGTAAGGTGCTGGTAATTGGTTGCAAGGTTCCCCTACTGTACAGCCTCTAACGTGACTGCTTAGATTAATGGGAGCAGGCTTCAGCAAGACTTGCAGACTGCGTGGCTTGAAATTGGAGAAGGGAAATGTCTATAAACGTCTCGATTATACTGCATACAAACGCTTAGGGTTCCAGACAGTGAATTTCTAAAAGGTTTTTTTTTCAACTTCTAGTTCCACGTTTGCCTGAAGATTAAAGCTTTTGGTGCATTCATTTTTAGGCAAAACAAAAATCTGCTTCTGCTACATTTTATTTTGTTGGTTCAGATAGGCTAAATATTGACTTGGCTGCTACTAACTTGCAGTTCCTGTGACACAGGGGGTGAGTTTTAGCAGCATTGCTTAGAATGTTTTATGGTGCTCTTAGTCAGCATTTCCTGATCTGATGGACAACGGCCAATGATTTAAGCATCCTGGTGCCTTGGGATTTATATAGCATTCCTACCGAAATGCAGGGCTCTGCACCCTGGTGTGTGAAGAGGCAAGCATGGTGAATCTGTGTACACCAAGCCATGACCAGTGTACACCTCCATTAGCCAAGCCGAGTTGTGAGGGAATAAATCCGCATCTTGCGTGGGGGAGAATGAAAAGTGCCATCCACGTGGATTGAAGAGGCTGCTCTTTAATTTGCCTTTTGGAAGATGAAATGCTTCTCTCGGTATCTGCCTTACATCTTCAGACCTCCCAGTACAATCTTCTCCTCAAGCTGCTACACAGAAGGTAGTATATAAAGGGGCGGAAAGCGGAGGACGTGTTGTATGGGGGGGAGGGGGGGGGGGGGGGGTGGAAGCAGAAAGAGAATGAGATTTACTATGACATAACTGACATAACCGGAGTGCCTTTCTGCAGCCCTTATTTTAAAAATATATAATTGTGAGTAAAGCCCTGCAGAGGTGCTCAAAGCACTTTAAATCCTTCAATATGCAGAGTTCCAAGACTATCATTTTAATTAAGGTGTCACTGTTAGCAAATGTATTTTTTGGGGGAAAATAAGTCTCATGACTGCATGCAGCGACTCTTAAAACGGTTTAATTAGTTTGGCCAATTGCAGTATATTTAATAGTATCATGCTGCTCGTATACGATTCAGAGTGGAGAGCCTAACTAATGAATTATAAAGAAGAATGATAGAAAACATATTAAATATTGATGGAGAAAGCAGGGGTGAGCTATTGAGTAGCTGGATGTGTATTACTATAGTAGTTTATGCAGCCAGTCTCTCCGATTCTTAAAAAAAGAGTCTGATGTAATCTGCCTTCAGTGTTTACATCTATATTTTGAGCTGCTGTTCTTTTGAAATGTGCGATTGACTATTGCTGTTGACTATCTGGATCAGAGTTTTGTAAAGCCCGTGACTCCACTCGCCAGATCACTTCTCACCAAACTTTCTCTATGGTTTCGTGCTCAGAAGCTGGAGGCGCCTGTAATGCCACTTTAATTCTTCGGTTGCACGGTGTGCTTGTTATAACGATAAGGTGATCAAGAGAGTTAAGCTGAGAGTGCAATTTCTACAGTCTATTAGAACAAGACATTGAAACATTGGACGCCACATAAAAAATGTGTACAGCATACAACCGACGTTGCTAGAAATAGTGAGACTATGGTAGATTGAAGTGTTTCCTGTTGGTCTCCTTAGAACTTGGTGCTCTTTTGACCATAAACTGCTGTAGATAACATTTGTAAGATGAGTTCTCGCGAAGCAATTGGGTCGTCAGTTATTTGACAGCGAGTTTGGATGAATGAGAGCTTTCAATGCGATTTTTGAGGCCTGAAATTCTCATTATTTTCCAATAGGAAATGTATAACAAAGTGTTTGTTTCAGTTTGTCAGTAGAATGCTGATTCACGCACTGTTTCAGATTCTCAAATGGATTGTGTTTTTTCTCATGCAGTGCCTATCTGGGTCACGACTAATGAAAAGCATGTAATGTGACTTTTCAGTGCCAAGGCTACGGCAGATTTCTACAGTGCAGCAGTGTGCTACTGTGAAACTCTCCACCCAAATTGATAAGGTGGGGTCTGCAGTATTGCTGCTATGTGTTTATATATATATATAGACACACACAATTCTTGTGATGAAGCATATGAACAATTTGACAGCAAAGCAGAGAATGCTGGATAAAGTGTGGTTTGGCATTGGAGGGAGGTGAAAGCTTTTTTTTGCATGCATTGTGAAAATGGATATTTTGCAATTTGTGCAAAATCTGTTTGATTAATATGTCTCAAATATAACTGGAGGATCAGACCTTCTGAACTTGAGGCCTTTGTGATTGTTGGTCCGTCTCACTGTTTTTGTTCATGTGGAAATTGTCAACCTTCAACATTTAAACTGCTCAGTCTAAAGCACGGCCCTTCATTGCCTGCTGTGTTCACTCCTGATAATTGCAGTGCTCGGGTCCGGATGCTTGAAGCTGTGTTTAGAATCTTAACCCTTTAGAATGCCAACAACAATTGTTCTCTGTGTCGGCTACTCTTTAACATGCCAGTGCATACACTGTGAGACTCCAGCATCCTTCACTGCATAGACTGCAGGCAGATTTGAAAAGTTGACTTTCTGTGGCAGCTAGATTTCAGTTCAGTTTGACGATTACAGTGACATAGAAACAGATGGCGGCCAATCAACCATACATTGTCTCGCCGAAATCTATTGATCTCTGATCTCATAAAATTAGTAAAACCATGCTCAATATTTGATTCATTTAATTTCTACAAAATTAGTCCTCGTAGTAAGAAAAGTTTGAAACAACTATGCTCCCTATCTTAATTTTTCCCCATTTTTGTTTTAAATCATTTTTAGAACATTTCTAAATGAAATTGAAAACTTTTAACTTGCTCCCCTACCCTTCATTTTGGACTTTGACTTTTTGAGCCACAAGACAACGAAGGTGCATTCTTGGTTGGGTTATGCTTGCATGCACCCAGAATAAATGGCAAGTATATTTAGGATAGGTGACCAAAAGCTTAGCTAAAGAGATTGTTATTAAGAAGAGTCTTAGAGGAGAGGTAGAGGGGTTTAGTGAGAGAATTGCTGAGGTTAGGGTCCTGGCAGAGGCAAGCTTCCGCTGCCTGTTTTACAGTTATGAAAAATCAGGGCTATAGAAGGGGCCAGGTTTGTGAGGTGCAGAAATTTCTGCCATTTGTGAGCTGGAGGACGTTATAGAGACAGAGGGGCAAGGACATGGAGGAATTTAAAAACAAGGCTGAGAATTTACAAAAATGGAACTGATATAGGTGAGTGAACACAGGGTTGGTGCATGAACAGACCTTGGTGTAAGTTAGGATATGGACAGCAAAGCTTTGGATGAGTTCAAGTTCCATGGTGGATTCAAGGGCGTGAGGCTGGTCAGGAGAATATTAGAATAGTTGAGTCTAGCATGGATTGGATGAACTGAGGCAGCGATGGTAAATATGGGAGAGGTGGATGTTGGCATCTGAGTCCAATAGAATTCCAAGTTTGCAAAATGGATTGGCTACATCTTTTGCCAGCAAAAAATGTCCAAATCATGATAGTAGCAAATCTATTACTCACGGGAAGACTGGGACTTGCTGAGATGAGCAGTTTGAAAGAAATAGAGACACCCACCCCCCCCCCCCTCCCACCCCGCCCCCACCTTCACTGCACCACAAGTCCATCTTCATGCTGCTGCTGAAATTAAAGTTCAAGAACAACTTGAAAAAGCATAAGGATTAGCAATCATGCTAAGAATAAAGTTGCCTGTTACAGTACTAAAATATACTTAATATACTTGAAGTATATAAATCAGGACATACTTTATTTTCAAATTGGTGCATTTATTTGGATAATCTACTAAAGGTCTTGGTTTCTGTTGTTGAACGTTAGCTATTATAGTTGAGTGATTGGCTGAGATTACATTAGCTGTAAATCATGAAGCAATATGGAATATATAAATAAGTTAAAAATAACTGGCTAGAAAATTGCTAGTGAGAAGCCAGTAGGAGTTTATGAAAACAACCAATTCTGACTGACCGGTTTAGGAGAAACAACCAATAAAAATAAATACAGAAATGAGCTGGTGAACCAACCCACTTGTTACTTGTTGAAAACTTTTCATTAATCATTTTTTAAAATTCACTTCAGGAATTGAAATTTCTAACGTCCAAAAGAAGGTTTTAATCAGAACAGAAATGTTTATTACTTTTTGGTGTGATTAAATTTATCGATTTGAGCTTTTATGTCTTTTAAGACCTTCGCTGTGAGGTTTTATGACCATTCCTCAGTCCAGTCCGTGTCTCGACTTCAATGGAACATACTTTTCTTTCCCCAGAGTAGTTGAATGGATTCTGAGAATGTGCATTTAATAACATCCCTCAACCCGTATCAGTAGGTTGCTCTGTGTTGAATTAAATTAATACTTTAAGCCTGAGGATTTATGATTTTATTTGTTTTTCCCAAAAAATATTTTTGTCGTAAATTTAGATCACTTTCACATTTGAAATGTGAACAAATGCTCCTTGTTTAATATGAACTGCTCACAGATGAGATGTTCAATAACACCCATGGTTTCTTTGTTGATTGTTGTAAAGCAAAAGTGTTTAATTGTTTAACCGTTTCAGAGCAGAAACTAAAGGCAAGAAATGGCCACTATTTGGAATAGTGATGATGTGGAGATGCCGGCGTTGGACTGGGGTAAACACAGTAAGAAGTTTAACAACACCAGGTTAAAATCCAACAGGTTTATTTGGTAGCAAAAGCCACACAAGCTTTCGGAGCTCCAAGCCCCTTCTTCCGGTCCCCTGAAGAAGGGGCTTGGAGCTCCGAAAGCTTGTGTGGCTTTTGCTACCAAATAAACCAGTTGGACTTTAACTTGGTGTTGTTAAACTTCTTACTGTGTTTACCCCAGTCCAACGCCGGCATCTCCACATCATCACTATTTGGAAAGCAGGAGAAGGTGTTTGACAGTCAGGAAACCACAGGCAAGTTTGTGGAGGGGCCTAATCAATAGGGATAATATGACAGGCCAGGCCCCAGATGGTACAATAGTTATGATGTGGAGATGCCGGCGTTGGACTGGGTTAAACACAGTAAGAAGTTTAACAACACCAGGTTAAAGTCCAACAGGTTTATTTGGTAGCAAATGCCACTAGCTTTCGGAGCGCTGCCCCTTCGTCAGGTGGAGTGGGAGATGTGCTCACAAACAGAGCATACAGAGACACAAACTCAATTTACAGAATAATGATTGGAATGCTAATCTTGATAGCATTCCAGTCATTATTCTGTAAATTGAGTTTGTGTCTCTATATGCCTGTTTGTGAGCACATTTCCCACTCCACCTGACGAAGGGCAGTGCTCCGAAAGCGAGTGACATTTGCTACCAAATAAACCTGTTGGACTTTAACCTGGTGTTGTTAGACTTCTTACTGTACAATAGTTGACCAGGGCAGTTTAATGTAAATTCTTCCAACCCCGAACTGCACCCCCAGCCACCCCACATCTCCTCTGCCCATGCTTCCAGACTCTGCCACTCAAATATGGGTCTTTACTGTACTGCCAGATCACGTTATTCAACTCAGTGGTTATTAACTGCTTAAACATCCTTTCCTGTAGACCCTGATCTGAATACTGCCCTCTGCTTGGAGATCCTGGAATCTCCCATCAGAGTACTCCATACCTCAGAATTCTTCACCCAGTGATCTCAGGATTTTCCCACTGTTTCCACAGCATCCCTCTACTCAGTTGATCTTGCATCTGGACATCCCTATCTCCCACTCCTTCACCACCACCACCTCCCATCCCAACCCATCCAGTGATCACATATCTTGGGACTGTTAAATCAGCAAACCCAATAACGTTACTCTGCATATAGTGATACTGCAGATCTGAGCCAAAATGATATTTGGATAATCCTCTTCATTAGTCACATCTGGAAACGGATTGATTTCACATACTTCCTTTATATTATGTACCTATCATCCACTCACTACATTTTTGCCAGAGAAATAATCCTGCTTTTACTGGAGAGATTTGGCTGTAACTCGGTCTGTAACAAGTCCAGTGATAAGTCAGTCCTGCCTCCAACTCATTAGATGACACAGTGGGGGCTGCGTTTTTGTCATGGAGATGGTAAACACTGGCTAGGTTTGTTTTCGGGAAACTGATTTCAATTTCAGATATTTTGCTTGGGAAAAGCCCTTAATTGGTATGGAGATAGACTTCCTGTCCACATTGAGCCAATGGGGGTGGGAACAGAGATGGGTCAGATGAAATATGGCACTCATTTAGTATGAGGTGAAAGAGGAGAAGAGGGAGATGACACTGAACAGACAGTTCAGTAACATCTCACACCCAGTCACTGAGGCTGCTGGTTTCCTGAGGTAGAGATCTGTGATATTTGCCAAAGCCTGTCACTGTACCAGAGGGAAGTGAGATGTCGTTGATGCTGGAAGCTGTGAGGGAGAGAAGGGATGCTGTCTTCCCGGAAGGTTGTAGGAGGAGACCTCCTCTTTCTATAGCAGGGGCATCTATCTGTTCTGTGTCATCTCCCTCTTCTCCTCTTTCACCTCTTGCTCCTCCCCAATCAACTATCACCAGGGTCTCATTGTCTTTGAGATCCATACCTCTCTGGAAGGGCCATATTAGGGAGAGTGCAGCAGACCATCACAATGACCAAGACCCTTTAAGGAGGGCACCTGACTGGTGCGATTCCAATAGCTGGACCATTCAGAAGCTGGATGGCTTGTTCACTTGGGAGAAGGTTGCATTGATCATATTGTCTCTGTGGCTCTTTCTGGGGTTCATGAAACAGGGTGTCTTGTCTCCTAAGATCCATCCAGTCCAGGTTGCCTCAGATCTTAACCCTAACCCGGGTTAGGGTTAAGATCTGAGGCAACCTGGACTGGCAAAAGAGATCATGGCAGTGGCCAGAAAAGCGAGTGCAGACATCTAGAAAGCTCTTGTGGTTGCAGATCAGTCCGATGTTGAGAGTTTTATCTGGGAAGCTTGTTTGGGGTGAGGAGCTTGCTGGTTCAATTTGGTTCTTCACATCAGCTCCAGCCTCTTTACTGGTGGAAATGGTGCTGCTAACTCCACACTGAGTTAAAAATCTGCCTGTGTGTACAAGTTTAAAAAAAAGAGCTATACATCAAACACGACCAACTATATTGATTGGACATAGAATTCCTCTAATCATTCTATCACTTTTACCAGTAAGTAAAAATTCAGATTGTGTGTCTGTGTATAACAGTATTTCTGTTTGTTATTTTTGAAAATAATCTGAAAAAAACTTGGTGATAAACTAAATAGTAAATATAAGCTGGATCGCTTCTTAAATGCAGAAAGTAAACAAACCTGACAGTCTTTTCTCACTCCAATTAAAGATTTTTTTTTCTGCACAAAGTTTAAAAATAAGAGTTGAAATTTGAAATCTTAGGCAAACAACCTCTAATTACTGCCATCTGTGTTTAGTTGATGGTTAGAAAATGTAAATGTTATAATTAGTAGAGAGGAAGAGAGCTGGTCAGGGACATGTTCATGTACCAACCACTCAAGTCAATATTATAGAGTTTTCAGTGTTGCTTCCTCCTCCTCCCAATTCCAAAAAGCAAATGTCCACTGCCTCCCTTTAACATCAACAGAATTTTGAGGCAAACCTGACTACATAGCTCCCTCTCCCACAGTGATGCTGGCTCAAAAAACCACCTGTACTGGAGGTTTATGCTGGATTCTGCTTCTTGTGCTACGAAATGCCAGAACTGCTCCTCTGTGTGGTGACAAAGCCCAGATTTGCCTCTCGTCATCACCCATGCAGTTAATCCTAAGCTTTCATTCTGAGTGTTGTGAAACCTCCAACTTGAAGCACTTTGCAAAACATTTTACTATATTCTCAGTTTTGAAAGTTTTTTACAAAGGCATTAATACAGGAATAAATATAAAATAAAGATCATTTTGGATTTACACAGAATAATGGATACTTCTTGAGTTTGATCCTCGGGATCAATGCATGAACCTTCTCAGCCAGTGTAAATCTGGGGTCTGCCATTAACAGACCACTTGATATAAAGCAGCAAATATCTTGGTCATAATTAGCAATGCCTCAGGAGATACAAGATTATTCGATCTTTCATTTACTTGTTCCTCTCTATACATACTCTCTCAAAATTTGGAGCTAGGCCTAATGGTTTGCAGCCAATCAAGCAGAAATGAATGAGCAATGCAAATTGACTTGAAAGTTAAAGATTTCAAAGAGAACTCCGTAAAGTTTGGTTTGATGGTGACAGTGGGAAAATAGGTAAATATTTAACTCCCAGTTTTTTTTTTGCAGCAATGGGAAGCAGGGGATTGATGACTTATCCATTGTTAGCGATCAGGAAGAGGAGGGAAATGTTCAGTTTGGAGCTATTAGCCATGGCTCAGTTGGTAGCACTCTCAAGAAGTGCAGATATTTCTGTTGGAAGTGCCTGTCATTAATCTGTTCCAGCAATTGCCATGATTCTTGTAGCCATGAGAAACCTGGAGGGCTTCCCAGTGGTGTTAGCAGCGTCTATCAGGTGGGATTCTCCCTGCCCCTTCTATCCCTGGCAGACCTGAAGATCACCCCTGGCAAGCGTTCCTGAGATCAGTACCTGCATTCCTGCCTGTCAGGTGTGCAAATTCTAAAGTAACTAAGTCACTATAACCTCCATGCCCCTGGTCACCTGGCAGGATTTTAAATCATTGCAGCACTCCAATCTGCAGCAGAGATTCTTTCTCCCTGTCAGAAGCTGCATGTGAGAGAAGACCCCTTTGAAGTTCTCTGTCAGAGAGGAGATGTAAATTTCACCTGGGGGGAGGGGGGGGGAACTCTGCACAGCTGTGCACTCAGCCCAATGTATGCACACAGGTTTGAATTGAAGTTGCTGAGGCTTCCCAGCAAGCTGAAATCATTGAAACCCCCTCCATTGCACTTGAAGTCTTTGATCTGTAACAAATTCAATGTGCAGTGTCTTGTAAAAGATTCAGTTGCCAGCTCAGTAGATTTTTAGCATCCTCCAGTGTTTCTTTTTATTTCCCTTCTCAGTTAAATGCACCTCAAGTGCTCCATTGATCCTGAAGGCAATGTTGACAGAGTCTGATCCTGATTGACAGCCTATAGTTTTACTTTCTGAAATTGACTTCTCTCAGGTCAGAGGGCTTCAAAGGGGTCTGCTCTCACCTGCGGTTTCTGACAAGAAGATAGAAAAATTTACACTGCAGAATGGAGTGCTGCAATGATTTAAAACCCTGCCTGGGGGCTGGAGGTTAAAGTGACCTGGTCACTTCAGAATTTGCACAGCTGATAGGCAGGAGTGCAGATATTGATCACAGGGCTGCCTGAAGTCACCATGATGTGGAGACGCCAGTGTTGGACTGGGGTAAACACAATAAGAAATCTCACCACACCAGGTTGAAGTCCAACAGGTTTATTTGGTAGCACAAGCCACTAGCTTTCGGAGTGCTGCCCCTTCATCGGGTGACTCACTTTAACATGGTGTTGGACTTTAACCTGGTGTTGTGAGACTTCTTACTGTGAAATCACCATGCCAGAAATGATCTTCAGGTCTGCCAGGGCTAAAAGGGACAGTCCAGCCACAACACCCCCATCCTGGCAGAGAGTGGCAAAGTCAACCCCTTTCCCCCAGCCCGAGCCCACCCAACCCTAGGATCATTGAGGGACTGGTCCTTTTCAGCCTGGCAGCAGCAGAGGGACAAATGATCACTGGACCTAGCTCTTCGATCTCACTTCGGGCACCAGGCCAGAGTGCCAGGGTGCAGTGCACCTTTGGCACTGCCAAACTATGTGGCCTAAGGGAGGCTGAGTTGGGGGTCTGAAGGGAGAGGGGGGCTTGAGTCAGGGGCCTATCGGGGTCAGGCCAGATAAGCCTCATGCCTGCGTGGTGTGGGGTGGGGAGGGAAGGTATGCCTCTCGTTGCTCTAAGGGGTTGGTGATTTTCTTCGTCCCGATAGTGTGCTCATTGGGGGTGCCTTTCATTGACCCTGTGGTCACATGAGGCACATGTCATTTCAATGAAAAGAATGCAGTTACATTCTCAGGATGTTCCTAAGCACTTTACAGGCAATGGATTACTGTTTGAAGTCGCCATTAGGCAACCAATTTGCACATCACAGAAGCCTCAACAACAGCTAATCTGTTTTTGGTGGTGTTGGGTTGGGGTGGAAGTGTTGACCTAGGCTCCTTTATTGTTCTTTGAATTGTGTCATCTGTGCTTGCTGGAAGGTCCAGAGAGGTACACATCTGGTCATAGAATCATAGAGGTTTACAGCATGGAAACAGGCCCTTTGTACGTGCCGCCCTTTTTTTTTAAAACCCCTAAACTAATCCCAATTGCCCGCATTTGGCCCATATCCCTCTATACCCATCGTACCCATGTAACTGTCTAAATGCTTTTTAATAAATGGTAACGTGGCACATCCTGCATTGATTGTGCTCGAGCCCTAAAGTAAGGCTTCAGTCCACGGCTTTGACTCTGAGGCGAGAATGCACTGGTTACTTGTGGAAATAAATGGAAATATAGCCTTTAATTGTCCTATTTTACTTGGGGGTTTCCCGACATTCTGTAACATCAAAGAGCAAAACGGCAGCTGTGTGCAAAGGCCCTTGAAATGGAAATTTATAACCTGCTGCATTTCGACATGATTTGGAGCCCTTCAGTATGTTGTGATTTGGGAGATAATTACCTGAAAGGGTTATTATAGGATTGTTGTGTTTTTTACACTTTAGGCTCCTATCATTGTTTTGTCCCACTGACCAATCCTCCAACCATATTGAGCCCATTGTATTTGAGCATGAGAGTGACAGTTTATGGAAGTGACACTTTGTAATTGTTCATATTCTCCATATTTAGCCAGCACAAGGTGTAATGTGGCATAGGGAGAGCTGGAGGATATTGGCACATTGACACAAAAGTGACAAAGAGCTTCATCTATGACATGGTTGCATGCAATGCCAGAATGTTGTGTGAAAGCTTTTGTTTAAACTATTAGTGCATTATTCAGAAGAACAGTGGGAACAGGAGTGGGGCAATCAATCCTCCAGCCTGTTCCATCATTTAATGACATTATGGCCAATGTGTATTTTATCTCCATTTATCTGCCTTGATTCCCTCACCCTTAATACCCTTGCCTAACAACAAATTCACTGGCTTGAAATTTTTAATTGGGCCTCGACAACATTTTGGGAAAGAGAGTTACAAATTTCCACTCCCCTTTGTCACCATCAAACAACCTCCTAATTTTATGCTTTTGCCTCTTTGTTCTTGACTTGCCCTGCCAGAGAAATTAGTTTCCCTGCCAGAGAAATTAGTTTCCCTGTCTCCCTTACTGAATCTGTTGATCATCCGAAACTCCCCAATTAGATCAGCCTGTAATCTTTTAAACTCAAGGAAATGCAAACCTAACCTACGTAACCTACCCTCCCTACCCTCACACCTGTGTCATTCCGATGAATGTGTGCTGCACCCCCTACTTGAGTCTGGAACAGGATAGTGTAAGTTCTGTCTGAGCAGGCAGACCTGCTTTACTCATGAGCCTGACGCCATACAGACTAAACCCAGCCAGGGTTAAAAACTGCTCAGGCTTATTTTGAGCACCTAGGCATTTCGTAAACATGCTGCAGAGCCTCCCTAATGCTTTGAGAGAATGCAAACAACCAGTAAAAGAGTAATTTTGCTGATTGTGTTAAATGAACAATATTGATGCAGCTACCTGTTATATCTGAGTTGATTTGAAAGTCATTGGAAATTAACAACATGAAAGATGCTTGATGGACGGGAGAGTCGATATTTATACCCCAGCTGAAAGTCAAAGTTGCTTTTGTAGAAGATTGAGATCTCCCTTCTGGCAGGTAATGTGTGCAGGTCTCAGTATAACTCCGGTCTTTCCACTGGCACCTTCCACTTCTTCTGTGCAGCTACTGGTCTCCAGGTATGGGTGCATGTTGCCCCGTTTGTGAGAGATCAGCGGCCCTCTAAAACTGGGCCTACAGGATGTCTGGACACAGTAAATCACAACAGGAACCCGTGTGTGTAATTTTGTAGTCCCACCGTCTCCTCCGCTTACCCCATGATTCTGCCTTGTTAGGTTATGCATATTAACCACTCTGATTAGGCCTTTTTAAGTCCTGCTGCGCAACTGGGTAGAGAAAGATTCTTTCAGATGAATTTAAATAATGTTGCTGTTGCCCAGACAGGAACAGCTTTTAATGCTGACACCGATGCCAATGGCAGAAGGTGTTTGCTGTCTTTGCAGGTTTCCAGTTTGAAGGACGGTCTTTGTAAAGCGCATAACTTGTGACCTTGATGTTGAAACATGGAATGCTGTGGCACAATTATTTTAACTTCAAACTTTAGTATTTTTTTTAGTTCTCCAATTCTTAGTGATTGTCTCTTTTTGAGATTAATAAAAAACCATCAGTGCTCTTTCTTTTGTTTCTTACACAATTACATTGCACTATGGCACACTGCTGCATCAAAAATTGAGGCTTAACAGAATATCTGTACTGGAGACAAATGGAATTGTCGTTGCTTAAAGTTTAATTATTGTAACTATAATTACAGATCAAAATTTGAAAATATTGAAGAATAAAGTTTGTAAGAAGTAAGTTATCCCAAATCTGTGTTGAACTGTGGTTAGACCACACTTAGAATATTTTATACAGTTCTGTGGTCGACCTATCACAAAAAAGATATACTGGCATTGGAGAGGATGCAGGGAAGATTTCCGAGGCTGAAACCAGAAATGTGTGGATATGCATATTAGGAAAGGGTTGACAGGTTGGATCACTCTCTTGAAAAAGATGGCTGCAGGGTGGCCTAATTATGAAAGATATCGATAGAGTGGACACAGACTGTTTCCTCTTGTGGGGAAGAGCTTAACTAGAAGCCATTAATACATGATTTTCACCAAGAAATCCAATAGGGAATTCAGAAAAAAACTTCTTCAATCAAAGCATGGTGAGAATGTGGAACTTGTTACCACAAGGAGTGGTTGAAGCAAATAGTATAGATGCATCTTAAGGGGAAACTAGGTAAGGATGTGAGGGAGAAAGGAATAGATGGTTGCGATGGTGGATGGGAGAAATACCAGACGTGGATTGATTGGGCCATTTCTGTGCCATATATCTTATGTAAATTGTTAGAATGTGGAACTCGTTATTACAAGGTGTAGTTGAGGCATATATCATAGATGCATTTAACGCGAAGTGCATAAATGAGAAAGGAATAGAAGGTTATGGTGTTGATGTGCGAGATGAAGAGGGTTGGGCGGAGGCTCATGTGGAGAATTCACACCAACATGGACCTGTTGGGTAGAATATAATGTTTCTGCACTACGCATTCTATCTTTCAAGTGATGCTTCAACTCTGCCTGTTCCAGAGGCTACGCTGAGGAGTTGGGATTGTACACTTCAGTTTCTTGTGCTTATAGATTGACACTGTAACCATCTTCCCTTAACATCACACTTGTGACATATGCACATGAGCAAATAAAGATAATGGACATTATTTTTTTTTTAAAGTGATCAAGTGGGGCATATGGAGAATTTACCTGGATCCAGGATGGAGTGCAGAGGATTGGGTGATCTTTTGTGATTTCTGCACAGACAAAGAGCTAACTTGCGTCTCTGAAAATTCAGTATAATGTAACTATCTGTGGAGAGAGTACCCTCCCCATGAAAAGGCATTCTGGATACAAAACTGTGAGTTTATAGCTCCTATTGTCTGAATATTTACAGAAACTCAAAAGCAAAGAAACTCAAAGCTATGAGCTGGAAACCTAAACGATTTAGGGAGAAATCAGTTTATCACCAGGTGTGAACAGCCACCATTCATCCTCTATTGTGTAGCAATGCTGTCTAACGTCATATCATCTGTGTAGATAATAGAACTATTGATTGTATAGTCACATGATTGAAACTGACAAGACATAACTCATCTTACAACTCCAGGGAGAAGCCAAAGACAAGCCAGCATTCTCCAATAAGAGAGGCATTTCTGACTAACAATCGGTCAATTAGGGAAGGGACAGAGGGACTGATTTGGTTTTACCTGCAAAAACTATATCTCTTTTAGAACCATGAAATCTCAGAACCATAGAATCCCTACAGGGGATGAGAAAGAGGCCATTAAGATCGAGTCTGCACTGACTCTCCGAAGAGCATCTTTCCCAGGCCCTATCCCCGTAACCCCATGCATTTATTATGGCTAATCTGGCCTACACATCTTTGACACGTAGGGGTAATTTCGCATGACCAATCCACCTAATCTGCATCTTTGGACTGGGAGGAAACTGGAGCACCTGGAGGAAATCCACACTGACACAGGGAGAACATACAAACTCCACAAAGTCACCCAAGACCGCAATTGAACCTGAGTCAACAGTGAGGCTGTGAGGCAACAGTGCTAACCACTGTGCCTTTTTCTGCAGGAGCTCAGAAAACCCAGAGATTTCCAGCTGCCGTTCACCTTGAAAGAACCACAAAGTAGGACTCCATCCAGGCCTGCAGCAATTTCATCCTAATTAAAACTTGTGATATGTTTCTTGTTATTTCTAATTTCAGGCGTCATCTGTAAAATACATATTTTCTTGTGTGTATGTGTCTGTGTATTTGAGAGAGTGTGTTTTGTTGTATTTACATTTTGTTTGTTGTTTGGATAAGTATTTATATTTTCTGATTTAACTTACCAGAAAGCATATTTTGTGTCTGTCCTTTAACATCACAGCACTTGAAAGCTTCAGACAAAAATAGACATTATGTTGCAGACAACTGAGAGGTGAGGACAAAGGGGAACAGTTATTCCACCATCTTTCCACATTTGTAACAGTTGACACCACCATTTCTGAGTCTCCCGCTATCAACATCCTGGGGGTTACCATTAACTAGAAACTGAATTGGACTAGCCATATAAATACTGCAGCTCCAAGAGCAGATCAAAGCCAGGGATTCTGTGGCGAGTAACTCACCTCTTGACTGCCAAAAGACATCCACAAGGCACAGTGGAATACTCTTTGCTTGTCTGGATTAATGCAACTCCAACAACACTCAAGGATGTCCCAACTATGTATCAAATAGCACGTTCATTTGGCTGTTCACAACAGGCAAAATACTGACCGTACCCAACCAGTCTGTGCTTGCAAACTCAGAACATAGTGTCCAACATTAGATGTGATTACATGATTGGACAGCACTTGTGCTAAGAATTACATTGACGACCAATTTAAGATTATCAGTTAGGCTCGCAATGTGGCTCACTTAGAAGCTTCATATATTCATAAACAGGTTCCTGAATTTTCCAAAAAGAAAGAGCATGTCCATGCATTGTGCCTTTTTCAAATAAACAAAAGCTTGGGGACACCCAATCCCTGGTGCATTGTCATGTCCATGTCTTGATCAATTAGAGTCAACTTGTTTGGTTTGAACTTAAATAAAAGCTTGACTGCTGACTGTTCCCTGGTGCGTTCTCCATGGAATGCTTCAATCAAAGTTCACTTACCAACCAATCAGTATTCTCCATGCAGTATAAATTGTTGTTGCCTTTAGAATTGACTTTCTTGTGAGTCTGTCGTGATGAGTGCAAGATGTAAAGCTTCAACAACAAGTCTGTTTTTTCAATAGTCAAGAAGCTCAACACTACCCTTGATAAAGAAGCCCGCATGATGGGTACCCCATCCACCACCTCAAACAATCACTCCCTCCACCAGTGGCAGTGGCAGCAGTTTGTACCAGATGCACTGCAACAATTCACCAAGAATCTTTAAACAGCACCTTCCAAACACATGACCTCTACCACATTGAAGGACAAGGGCAGCAGATGCATGGGGACACCACCATCTGCAAGTTCTCCTCCAAATTAGACACCTGACTTGGAATAATATCGTCATTCCTTTATTGTTGCTGAATGAAAATCCTGGAACTCCCTAACTACAGTATGGGTTTGACGACATCAGGTTGAAGAAGGTAGCTCATAACCACTTTCAAGGATATTTACGAATGGACAACAAATGCTGGCCTTGCCAGCAAGACCACATCCTATAAATGAATAAAACAAATCTCAGTTTCAAATAGTGGTTTGGTACAGTGCTCAAAGATAAATCCACAATGATTTAAAGGAACGGTATCCCGCCCATTGGCCTACTTTACTGAACTATAATAGCAACTTCTCTTAATTAAAAAAAACACTATAAAGCAATTTTGTCAGCGCTTGAAAAAAGAAAATATTTTACACTTAAAACTGAAACATTGGTCTTGATTCATTATATGTTTACATTGAATAGTAAAGCAAGCCTTTGCGACAAGATGGTCAAGCAAACAGTGTTTGCTTGGTCATTTCGCTCCTTTGCTTGTTTCTATATTAATTTTTGGATGTAGCGTCACGGTGAGTTTGATATTTGCTGCCCTGAGAATATGGGATCGTTGCTGCATTGATTTTCCACCAATAGTGGTGCAATATAACTTGTGCAACTGAGTGGCCGGTTCAGAGTTGATTGCTTTGATGTGGGCCTGATATATATATCGGCCAGACTGGGTAAAAATTGGCAGGCTTTAGTCACTTAAACGAGCCGTTTTTTTAATGAATATTTTGTAGCTTCACCATCACTTTTCCTGATGCCAACTTTTTATTGACCGTGACTAGATTATTGTACTGAATCAATGCAGGGTACAGATTATAGGTGGGTGGGTCTGCAATTCAATGCCGCTGGCATCGGTCCTCAGCCACAATCCTGACTCTGAGCTGCATCAACCTGAAACAACTCCCCAAACCCACAGAAAAATCTCCCACCCTATAAAAAATAAACCCTCAAGCCCCCTATGCACTCATCAAAACCCCTGTCAAAGAATCCCCAGATACTCTTTTGTTCCCCCCGCCACCTAGCCTCCCCCCGCCCCCAGAAACTTACCTACTACCTCTCAGTAAAAGCCCATCCAATCCAGAGACTTACTCAGCAACATGCCCAGAAAACCTCCTCAGCTCGACAAAAAAAAAAGAAAGCCCTATCCACAGAATCATTCTCCAACACACACAACACCTTGACATCCACCCCAACCCCAAGGAACACAACAAAGTCCCCAATCTAACAGCCCCCTCTCCCTAACAAACACCCTCCCCAACTACCTAAAATGCAGAAGAACCCACGCACCCACTACCCTCTTCCGCCAGGGGCACGTACCAACACTCTTCTCTTCTCTCCCCAAAACCCCACCCAACCCCCATCAAGCCACCATCTCTCCCACATGTACATCAAAACCTCCCCCCTCCATATACGTGAAGTAACCTCAGTCCATCACCCTCCACCTCCCTACAACTAAACCAAGCCAGAATCCACTGGATCAAATGTCCGGACATTTCAGTAACACTCGCCCCCTGAAGAAATCACACACAGGAAACGGGAACAGGAGCTGGGTGGAAACCCACAGGGAAGAGGCCAACCACACCACCCCCATCTACCCACCTAGAGTCATAGCACCATTGAGACATACATTGGAGGCAAGGTCTTTCAGCCCACTGAATCTGCTCCAACAACAACTACCACTAAAGATGGGTTAACCCCATTTTCCTACATTTGATTTGATTTATTATTGTCACATGTATTACATGCATATAGTGAAAAGCATTGTTTCTTGCGCGCTATATAGACAAAGCATACCGTTCATAGAGAAGGAAATGAGAGAGTGCAGAATGTAGCGTTACAGTCATAGCCAAGGTGCAGCGAAAGATTGACTTAATGCAAGGTAAGTCCACACAGAAGTCTGATGGCAGCAGGGAAGAAGCTGTTCTTGAGTCAGTTGGTACATGACCTCAGACTTTTGTATCTTTTTCCTGACGGAAGAAGGTGAAAGAGAGTATGTCCGGGATGCGTGAGGTCCTTAATTATGCTGGCTGCTTTGCTGAGGCAGCAGGAAGTGTAGACAGAGTCAATGGACGGGAAGCTGGTTTGCGTGATGGATTGGGCTACATTCACAACCTTTTGTAGTTTCTTAGGGTCTTGGGCAGAGCAGGAGCCATACCAAGCTGCGATACAACCAGAAAGAACGCTTTCTTTGGTGCATCTGTAAAAGTTGGTGAGAGTCGTAGCTGACATGCCAAATTTCTTTAGTCTTCTGAGAAAGTAGAGGCTTTGGTGAGCTTTCTTAACTATAGTGTTGGCATGGGGGACCAGGACAGGTTGTTGGTGATCTGGACACCTAAAAGCTTGAAGCTCTCAACCCTTTCTACTTCGTCCCCATTGATGTAGACAGGGCATGTTCTCCTCTATGTTTCCTGAAGTCGATGACAATCTCCTTCATTTTATTGACATTGAGGGAGAGATTATTGTCACCGCACCAGTTCACCAGATTCTCTATCTCATTCCTGTATTCTGTCTCGTCATTGTTTGAGATCTGTCCCACTACGGTGGTGTCGTCAGCAAACTTGCAAATCGAATTGGAGGGGAATTTGGCTACGCAGTTATTGGTGTATAAGGAGTATAGTAGGGGGCTGAGAACACAGCCTCGTGTTGAGGATGATCATGGAGGAGGTGTTGTTGCCTATTCTTACCGATTGTGGTCTGTGAGTTAGGAAGTTCCGGATCCAGTCGCAGAGGCCCAGGCCACGGAGTTTGGAGATGAGTGGGAATAATGGTGTTGGAGGCTGAGCTACAGTCAATAAATAGGAGTCTGACATGGGTGTCTTTGTTATCTAGGTGTTCAGGGTTGAGTGTAGGGTCAGGGAGATGGCGTCTGCTGTGGACCTGTTGCGGCGGTAGGCAAACTGTAGCGGTTCCAGGTAGTCCGGGAGGCTGGAATTGATTCGTGCCATGACCAGCCTTTCGAAGCACTTCATAATGATGGATGTCAGAGCCACAGGACAATAGTCATTGAGGCACGCTGCTTGGTTTTTCTTTGGTACCGGGATGATGATCATCATCTTAAAGTAGATAGGGACCTCAGATTTTTGTAAAGAGAGGTTGAAGATGTCTGCGAATACCCCTGCCAGCTGATCCGCACAGGATCTGAGTGCTCATCCGGGTACCCCATCCAGGCCAGTCGCTTTCCGTCGATTGACCTTCGAGAAAGCTGCTCTGACATCTGCAATGGTGACCCCAGACAAGGTTCATCCGAGGTTTCCAGGGTGGAGGGCATGCTCTCGCAGACCTTTTGCTCAAAATAGGCGTAGAATGCATTGAGCTCATCAGGGAGGGGTGCGTTGGAGCCGGCGGTTTTACATGCCTTCATCTTGTAGCCTGTTATGTCTTGCAGAACTTGCCATAGTTGGTGGGTGTGGCTAGCCTGGGACTCCAGCTTGGTCTGGTACTATCTTTTGGCATCATTGATGGATCTCCAGAACAGAGAATATTAAAAGATCTCAAAACCCCACCCAAATATAACCTGAAAACTGGTAAGACGTTAGGTCTCATCTACCTCTCGGCATGGTGGCCCCAACAAAGGGAAACAACCCCGGCACGGTGGCACAATGGTTAGCATTGCTGCCTCACAGTGCCAGGGACCTGGGTTCGATTCCTGGCTTGGGTCCCTGTCTGTGTGGAATTTACTCATTCTCCCCATGTCTACAGGGGTTTCCACTGGGTGCTCCGGTTTCCTCCCGCAGTCTGAAAGATGTGCTGGTTAGGTGCATTGACCCGAACAGGTGCCGGAGTGTGGCGACTAGGAGAATTTCACAGTAACGTCATTGCAGTGTTAATGTAAGCCTTACTGGTGACTAATAAAATAAACTTTACTTTAACTGCTCCCTACTCTCCATACCCAGGCTCCCCACAGCCTTATACATCTCAATCATATCCCTGAGGGAAACACAAATGAGAAGTACTCACTCATCACCCTCACAATACCCGGCGTGTTCTCACACATGGATAACCCCTCCGGTCCCCAAAGGGCCTGAACATCTCCCTTGTTAACCACTACCGCTCTAGGCATTTGCAGAATATTTTGGGATTCTACCCAATGCAGTACTCAAGCTCTCCTCCCTCAGGCCCCCTCTTTACCTCCTCAAGTTTCTCCTTTTTTCCCCCCCACCACGTACCCTACGAATAAAAGAACCCCCCCCCCCGGCCCTTTTCCTTTTTTCCCCACCACACAAATACACCCACTCCGCACAAAAAAGAGAAATGGAAAGGCTCCAGGGGACAAGAAGACAACAAGCCACAATATAAGGGTTGGACGTGAGCCAAACTAAAAGTGGCAGAGCAAGAAGAAAAGGGGACATGTCCTCTTTCTGTCTGACCCTAAAAACCTGAGCCATTTTAGGTTAAGGAAGGATTGGGTACTTGCTGGTACCTGGTGTGCTCAGGATAGAAAGGGGTGCTTTGGGGCCTGACAAATTATGCAAGGGACCCACACCCTCCCTCAGACTCCTATTGGATGATGGACAACAGTTGCTGACAATTGTGGCTGTTAAAAGCATTATAAATGTAACCTTGCTGTCTCTGTCTTCAGATCAGCGGCTGCCACGTTGGCAAATCAGACAGCCAATTTCTGAGTGCTGGAGGGCTTCACATTTTCAAAACAGTCAATGTGAAATGTGAGTGAACTTGTGTTCTTCAGATTATTTGTCCAGGCCTTTGGATAACGAGTCCAATAACAAACACTGCTATTGTAAGTTTGCAAGATCATCATAAACTGGAGCGAGAGTAAGATATTCAGCCCATCACTTCTACTCTGCTATTCAATAAGATCATGGCTGATCTGATTGTGGTTTCAACTCCACTCTGCTGTGTGTCCTTCATAAAACCCGAGTCCCATTCAACCAAAAATCTGTGTAACTCGGCCGTGAATATATTTAATGATCCAGTCTCCACTGCTTGCTGGGAGAGAGAATTCCAAAGACTTGTGACCATTGAGAGATGAAATTCCTCCTCAGCTCTATCTAAAAGGGAAACCTTTAATTTTAAACTGCTCCCAGTTCAAAATTCTCCCAAGAGAGGAAATGCTCTCTCAGCATCTACACAGTCAAGCCTCAGAATCTTTTCTGTTTCGATAAGTTTGCCTCTCATTCTTCTAAACTTCACTGATCATGGGCTCAACCTGCGCAACATTTCCTCATTATACAACCTCTTCGTCCCAGGAATCAGCCTCTCTGAACTGCTTCCATGCAGGTATCTCTTCAGGTACTTTGCCCTGAGAGGGTGTTGACCTCCATATTAATCTTCTCTGGAGGAGTGGTTCATTTTTGGTGTGGTACGTTCATCCAGTTTATAAAGCTCTTTACAAAAAAACATTCTTTGTCTACCTTGATCACTTTTGCCATTGATCTTTCCCATCAGCCTGAGTTCTTAACACATGTCCAAGAAATTCTAATTGTTTCTTCTTGATCTTGGACAACTGAATCCAAAGTAGTAAGCGCTACTCTAGTTGTGGTCCCACCAATGTCCTGTACATTTGTAGCAAGCCTTCCCAACTTTTATCTCCATCCCTCTTGCAATAAAAGCCAACATTTCATTTGCTTTTCTAATTGCTTGCTGCAGCTGCATATTATCTCTTTATGATTCTCTCTGCACTGCAGCATTCTGCAATCTCTCTCCATTTAAATAATTTCCTGGTTTTTGCGTTGTTCCTGCCAAAGTGGATAACCATACATTTTCCCACATTATACTCCATCTGTCAAATTTTTAATCGACTGGTGTAACCTATTAATATCTCATTCCAGACTCTGTATCTTCCTCACAACTTGCTTTCCTACCTATTGTTGTATCATCAGCAAATTTGGTCACAATCTTTCAGTTCCATCATCCAAGTCATTAATCTAAATCGTCAATAGTTCAGGCCTAGTAGCAGCCAACTAGTTATAATTTGTCAACCTAGAAATTACCCATTTATCCTGATGCTCTGTTTCCTGTTAGCAAGCCAATCCTCTATCCATGCGAATGTATTATCCCTAACACCATAAGCTCTTATGTGCAGTATTCTTTTACGTGGCATCTAATTGAATGCGTTTTGGAAGTCAAAATACAGTAGATTTACTGTTTTCCCCTTTATCCACTTTGCTTTCTTTATCTTCAAAAAGTAAACCATGTTGACTCTGCATGATTGTATTATGATTTTTTAAAAAATTCTTGCCAATAAATTGGTGGCACAGAGGTTAGCACTGCTGCCTCACAGCACCAGGGACCCGGGTTCAATTCCTGGCTTGTCTGTTTGTGTGGAGTTTGCACGTTCTCCCCGTGTCTTCATGGGTTTCCTCCGGGTGCTCCGGTTTCCTCCCACAGTCCAAAGATGTGTGGGTTAGGTGGATTAGCCATGCTAAATTACCCCTTAGTGTCAGGGGGACTAGCTAGGGTGAATGCATGGGGTTATGGGGATAGGGTCTGGGTGGGATTGTGGTCAGTGAAGACTCGATGGGCCAAATGGCCTCATTTTGCACTGTAAGATTCTATGATTCTAAATTCTTACCTCCTTAATAACAGATTCTAATGTTTTCTCACTGACAGATGTTAGGCTGACTGACTGAGTTCCCTGCTTTCTGTCTTCTTCCTTTCTTGAATAGTGGTATTACATTTGCAGTTTTCCAATCTACTGGGAGTTTTCCAAATCCTAAGGAATTTTGAAAGATGATTACCAATCTCTGTAGAGACACCCTAGGATGCAGGCCACCAGATTCAGGGGACCTGTCAGCTTTAGACCCATTTGTTTTCTGAGTGGTTTATCTAATAATTGTGATAGTTTAAGTCCCTCCCCTACGTTTGAATTCTTGAGATGCTTTTTATGCCCTCTACTGAAGACTGACACAAAATACTTGTTCAAAGTTTCTGCAATTTCCATGTTTCCCATTATTAATTCCCCAGTCATACCCTCTTAGGGACCAATGCTCACTCTCTCTGCTCATTTCCTTTTTTATATACTTTAGAAGCTTTTACAGGCTGTTTTTCTTGCTAGTTTTCTCTTGTACTCAAGTTTCCCATTTTTAGTCATCCTTTGCTGGTTTCTAAAATGTTCCCAATATTCTGGCCTACCATGAATCTTTGCAGCATTGTACATAATTTCTTTTCATTTGATTCCTTCCTTAATTTCCTTAGTTAGCTGTAGATGGTTCATCCTTCTCGTGGAATGTTTTTCAGTATCTCATATCTCCATTGAGAATTACGAAATATCTCCTTAAATGCCTGCCACTGCTTCTACACCACCTTACCTTTTAACCTATTTACCCATTCCACTTGTCAATGCTTATCTTAATATCCTTGTAATTGCCATCATTTAAGTCCAAGACACTAGTTTCAGACCCAGATTTTGCATCCTCAAACTGAATGTGAAATTCTGTCAGGTTATGGCCACTCTTTTCTAGAGGATCCTTTACTATAAGGTCATTAATTAATTCAAGGTCCCAAGCACTCTTTCCTAGTGAAACAGAAATTTACTTCCTTTAGTTTAATAAACTGTATTCACTGCTCACAATGTGGCCTCCAAACACAGATTGAATGACCACTTTGCAGAACACTTTCATTCGGTTTGCAAGCATGATCCTGAACTGTCAGTGACCTGTCATTTGAATTCGCCATCTTGTTCTCACTTGGCCTGCTGCACTGTTCCAGTGAAGCTCAACATAAGCTTGAGGAGCAGCACCTTATCTTTGATTCGGCACTTTACAGCCTTTCAGACTCAACATTGAGTTCCAACAAGTTCAGATCATAAACTCTGTTCTTCCACTTTGCTCTCCCACTTTGCTTCCTTTTCTTTGGTTTCAATTTTTCTCTTATTGTTGCTTTCAGTCGCTTGGTCCAGGCACATTTTTATTTCTTTTCTTAGAGTCATAGAGGTTTACAGCATGGAAACAGGCCCTTCGGCCCAACTTGTCCATGGCACCCTTTTTTTTAAAAACCCCTAAGCTAATCCCAATTGCCTGCATTTGGTCCACATCCCTCTATACCCATCGTACCCATGTAACTATCTAAATGCTTTTTAAAAGACAAAATTGGACCCGCCTCTACTACTACCTCTGGCAGCTTGTTCCAGACATCACCACCCTCTGTGTGAAATAATTGCCCCTCTGGACACTTTTGTATCTCACTTTAAACCTATGCCCTCGAGTTTTAGACTCCCCTACCTTCGGGAAAAGATATTGACTATCTACCTTGTCTATGCCCCTCATTATTTTATAGAACTCTATAAGGTCACCCCTCAGCCTACTACGCTCCAGAGAAAAAAGTCCCAGTCTATTCAGCCTCTCCTTATAACTCAATCCATCAAGTCCCAGTAGCATCCTAGTAAATCTTTCCTGCACTCTTTCTAGTTTAATAATATCCTTCCTATAATAGGGTGACCAGAATTGCACACACTATTCCAAGTGTGGCCTTACCAATGTCTTGTACAACTTTAACAAGACGTCCCAACTCCTGTATTCAATGTTCTGACCGATGCAACCAAGCATGCCGAATGCCTCCTTCGCCATTCTGTCCACCCGTGACTCTACTTTCAAGGACCTATAAACATATACCCCTAGATCTCTTCATTCTGTAACTCTCTCCAACGTCCTACCATTAACTGAGTAAGTCCTGCCCTGGTTCAATCTACCAAAATGCATCACCTCGCATTTGTTTAAATTAAACTCCATCTGCCATTCGTCAGCCCACTGGCCCAATTGATCAAGATCCCATTCTTGCCCCATGAGCATTCCCTTTGGCCTTGATATACAATCTCTCCTGTCTTCTACCCTATCAAAGAGCTTCCTTGTGTCTTTAGTCCACTCATCCCTTGCTTAATTCTTTTATTTTAACTTTTCCCACTTCTGCTGAAAGATTATCGACTGTTTCTCTCTTCTCAGATGCTGCCATGTCTGTTAAAGTGTTTCCAGCATTTACTTTTCGATTAACTAATCCTGTCTTATAACACATTACCGGTTTTAGCCTGTTCCCTAGATAGTTTGTGAATGTATTGTTACAAGAAATTGTCCTGAGTACACTCTATGAACTGATCCTGCATCCACCTTGGCCAGTAGATTTGTTCAATCTATATGAAGATGAAAATCACCCATATTATTGCAGTACGTTTCTTACAAGCCCCCATTAATTCTTGATTCTCTGTCCTACAGTGCAGCTATTGTCAGGGGGCTTCTAAACATTGGTCCTTTAGAGGATGAGAAGGGAGATGTAATAACTGGAAATGAGAAAATGGCTGAGGCATTGAACAGGTATTTTGTGTCGGTCTTCACAGTGGAAGGCACAAATAACATGCCAAAAATTGATGGCAGGAAGGCTATGGCAGGTGAGGACCTAGAAATATCATTATCACAAAAGAGGTAGTGTTGGGCAAGCTAATGGGGCTAAAAGTAGACAAATCTCCTGGCCCTGATGGAATGCATCCCACGGTACTAAAAGAGATGGCAGGGGAAATAGCAAATGCACTACTGGTAATTTACGAAAATTTGCTGGACTCTGGGGTGGTTCCCGCAGATGGGAAAGCAGCAAATGTGACACCACTGTTTAAAAAAGGAGATGGACAAAAGATGGGTAACTATAGGCCGGTTAGCTTAACTTCTGTAGCAGGGAAAATGCTTCAATCTATCATCAAGGAAGAAATAGTGAGACATCTGGATATAAATTGTCCCATTGGTAAGACGCAGCATGGGTTCATGAAGGGCAGGTCATGTTTGACTAATTTGGTGGAATTCTTTGAGAACATTAATTGCGCAGTGGACAGTAGGGAAGCTGTGGATGTGATGTATCTAGATTTCTAGAAGGCATTTGACAAGGTGCTGCACCAAAGACTGCTGCATAAGATAAAGGTGTATGGTGTTACGGATAATGTATTAGCATGGTTAGAGGATTGGTTAACTAACAGAAAGCAAAGAGTGGGGGTAAATGGGTGTTTTTCTGGTTGGCGATCAGTGACTAGTGGTGTGGTTCAGGGATCAGTGTTGGGACCGCAATTGTTTATGATTTACATAGATGATTTGGAGTTGGGGACCGAGTGTAGTGTGTCAAAGATGACACTAAGATGAGTGGCAGAGCAAAGTGTGCAGAGGACGCTGAAAGTCTGCAAAGGGATATAGATAGTCTAAGTAAGTGGGCAAGGGCATGGCAGATGGAGTACAATATTGGTAAATGTTAAGTCATCCATTTTGGTCGGAATAACAGCAAAATGGACTATTATTTAAATGGTAAAAAATTGCAGCATGCTGCTGTGCAGAGGGACCTGGGTGTCCTTATGCAAGAATCACAAGGAGTTGGTTTCAGGTGCAGCAGGTAATTAAGAAGGCAAATGGAATTTTGTCCTTCATTGCTCGAGGGATGGAGTTTAAAAACAGTGAGGTTATGCTGCAGCTGTATAAGGTCCTGGTGAGGTCACACCTGGAGTACTGCGTACAGTTTTGGTCTCCTTACTTGAGAAAGGATATAGTGACACTGGAGGGGGTGCAGAGGAGATTCGCTAGGTTCATTCTGGAGTTGAGAGGGTTGACTTGTGAGGAGAGACTGAGTAGACTGGGGCTATACTCATTAGAATTCAGAAGAATTAGAGTAGATCCTATAGAAACATATAAGATTATGAAGGGAATAGATAAGATAGAAGCAGGGAAGTTGTTTCCACTGGCAAGTGAAACTAGAACTAGCGGGCATGACATCAAAATAAGGGGGAACAAATTTAGGACTGAGTTGAGGAGGAACGTCTTCACGCAAAGGCTTGTGAATCTGTGGAATTCCCTGCCCAGTGAAGCAGTTGAGGCTACCTCATTGAATGTTTTTAAGGCAAGGATAGGTAAATTTTTGAACAGTAAAGAAATTAAGGGTTATGGTAAGCGGGCGGGTAAGTGGAGCTGAGTCCACGAAAAGATCAGCCATGATCTTATTGAATGGCGGAGCACGCTCGAGGGGCCAGATGGCCTACTCCTGCTCCTAGTTCTTATGTTCTTATTAAACAACTCCACAATGAATTTGTTCCTTTGCTGTGTCTGATCTCCATCCAAATGGAGTCTACATTTTGATCCTCCAAGCCAAGATCATTTCTCACTATTATACTGATCGCATTCCTTATTAACAGAGCTATCCCATATCCTCTTCTTTTCTTCCTCTCCCTCTGAAATGCCAAATACTCTTGAATGTTCAGGTCCCAGACGTGGCCTGAAGTTCCAAAGAAACGTTAACTCTGAATTTCTCACCACAGTTAAGCTCATTCAAGGGTAAATATTGCCCATGATACCAGGGAAATCCCTCCCAACTACGGTTACTGTAGCCAATAGAATATTTTTACACCTAGAATCATAGAATCCCTACAGCCCATCGAGTCTGCACTAACAACAATCCCATCCTATCCCTGTAACCCCATAT
Source organism: Mustelus asterias (assembly GCF_964213995.1). NCBI lineage: Eukaryota > Metazoa > Chordata > Chondrichthyes > Carcharhiniformes > Triakidae > Mustelus > Mustelus asterias. The sequence continues at coordinate 74,064,191 of NC_135816.1, read as the reverse complement.
ATTTACCCCACTAATCCCTCTAAACTACGTATCCCAGGACATTAAAGGGCAATTTAGCATAGCCAATCAACCTAACCTGCATCTCTTTGGACTGTGGGAGGAAACCAGAACACCAAGAGGAAACCCACGCAGACACGGGGAGAATGTGCAAACCCCACACAGTCACCCAAGGCCAGAATTGAATGTGGTTCCCTGGCGTTGAGGCAGCAATGCTAGCTGCTCTGCCACCGTGCTGCCCCTGTCTGTCTAGGTGGTCAAGGTCACAGGTTTAGAATACGCTGTCGAAAGTGCATCTTGTAGATGGTTCACAGTGCATTTTGTAGATGATGTACACTGCTGCCACTGTGTGTGTTGGTGGTGGAGAGAGTCAATGTTGAAAGAGGTGGAATGGGTGTCAATCAAGCGGGTTGCTTTGTTTGGATAGTATTGAGCTTCCCGAGTGCTGTTGGAGCTGCACTCACCAGGCAACATGAAGATTTTTCAGCACACCCCTAACTTGTGCCTTTTAGATGGTGAATAAACTTTGGGGAATCAGGAGTATTCTGACCTATCGCCTTATTCTGTAATTGGGTGTTTGTGTCTTGGGCTCTAGGTGTGGGACTTGGTTTGTAGACATACGTTGGTGTCCACTTAACACTTATTTACAAGAATTATTTCTGAACTGGTACACAATAGGCTTGTTCTCATGTTTTGCTTTCAGACAGTGCTGACCCTTTTTCCGCTATTAACACTTTCTGCTATTTTGCTTTCAGACAGTGCTGACTTTTATTCCGTGATTAACACACAAAGCTTAAGTATTCAATACAATGATTACCATTCCCTTTGTCTTGTGTTCCATGATATCTTTCTTATTTAATCTCTCCTGATCTCCAACCTGTGCGGCATGGTGGCACAGTGGTTAGCACTGCTGCCTCACAGCACCAGGGACCCAGATTCAATTCCGGCCGAGGGTTACTGTCTGTGTGGAGTTTGCACATTCACCTTGTGTATGTGTGGGTTTCCTTCGGGTACTCCGGTTTCCTCCCACAGCCCAAAGATGTATGGGTTAGGTGGATTGGCTAAATTGCCCTTTAGTGTCAGGGGACTAGCTGGAGTAAATGCATGGGGTTTTGGGGATAGGGCTTGGGTGGGGTTGTGGTCGGTGCAGACTCGATGGGCCAAATGGCCTCCTTCTGTACTGTAGATTCTATGATTCTGTACCTAACGTATTCTGCTGCACCTGCCCTGCACCCCACTTTATTTACCAATCAGTAAACCCATCATATTTATACTTCTCTTTAGTTCCAAAGAAGAGTCACATTGGACTTGAAACATTAACTCTGTTTCTCTATCCCCAGATGCTGTTCGACCTGCTGAGGTTTTCCAGCATTTTCTCTTTTTATTTCAGAACTCTGTTGTTTCAGTATTTTGCTTTCATTACAGGGTAGGCACGTAACTCTTGGGCATGATTCCAATTTCAGTTCAAAGTGTCTAACATATGACTGACTGGCATTAGTGTTACATCATTGTCTACATTATTCATTAGCGTGTCCCATTTGTTAACCCTTTACGCTATATCTCCCCACACCCGTATGCTTTCCCACTTTTTAACAACAACATGAAACTTTCTTTAACTATTTACTTTTCTGTAACTCGCTTTTTTCAACGACAGATTCTACTCAAATTCTCCTAGTTTTTTTGCCAGAGAAGGGAAATTGAGAACTCGTGGGCATAGGTTTAACGTGAGAGGGGAAAGATTTAAAATGGACCTGAGGGGCAACTTCTTCACGCAGAGGGTGGTGCATATATGGAATGAACTGCCAGAAAAAGTGGTTGAGGCAGGTACAATGGCAACATTTAAAAAGCATTTGGATAAGTACATGAGTGGAAAAAGATCCAAAGGATATGGGCCAAACGCAGGCAATTGGGACTAGCTGGGAGCGCAGCATGGTCGGCATGGACTGGTTGGGCTGAAGGGCTTGTTTCCCTGCTGTATTGCTCTATGACTCAAAATCCAACTTCCACTTTTTCCCTCCCCAAGTCAGTGCTGGGAGATTCAATTTCCTACAGTATTCTCAGCCCTTAGGAGCTTGGAGACGTAAGGATTTTCTTCTGCATTTGGTAGGATATCATCATCTGCAGAATAGGATAACATTTTATCAGCATTGCTGTTCAACATAGCTGGGAAACAAAGTATATGCGTCAGAACTGCAAGGACAATAATGACTTTGCAATGAAAAACTGATCCAAGAGAGAAGACCAAAGAGATCTTTGGACTCTCTCGGACTAGAAGAGAAGATTTCTGGATGCTCACAGGAACTTGTTGCTCCCTTGAAAGACTCTTAGTAGGAATTTCAAAAGAGGAATGATCTTCACCTTCAGGAAAGACTAGCAGCTGTATCATCCACTGCTGTATCAAAGACTGAAAAGGCATTGAAGATCTGAGATTCCAGTGAACTGGATAATGAAGGAAAAAAAACAAGCAACTTCCTGTAAGACCGTCAGGAAAAGAAGAGATGACCTCGCAATCATGTTTCAGGAGGACCATCAATTTTCTGCAGGCAGTGGTGAGAGAGCCATACTTCTTTGTGTACATGGTTGCTCCATTATGGGCAATGGGAAGAATTGCCGAGACAAGACAACCTCATCTTCTGTAATGAGAGGAATTTCTGGTAGACATTCTATTCTGGAAAAAGATTGCTGTACAGGATTCTACACCTTCAGAAGTGTTAAGGGTTCTGCTGCAGTTTCTGACCGGAGAGCTCTGAAGAGAAGACTTTCAGCTGGGCCTGAAGTGTGAATGTTAGTTGACATTCTGTGTTGAAGACTCTTCTTGGACAACAGGAGATAAAGTAGGTAATACATCGGTAGATTCAGTGGAACTAAGATCTGAATGCTGTTCAGCCACTAAAAGCGCAGCTGCTTCTTCTTAAGACAGGTGATGCATCCAACAACGTGAAAGATGAATCAATTTCTAGGACTTAAACCTCCAAGAAATCACTTAGCACTGCAGACAGTTCTTCCTCATTACTCCATAGGAAGTGCAGTTCAAGTCCATCAGATCCTCCTGGGGATGGTCACATACTGTAATTTCCACCTCTGGCATTATGTTGCGAGGAACTGAGATTTTCATAACTTCCTGGTCTGCGCTGGGTCTAGTGGATGGTGTCTGTGAAATAAATGAACTTATTGCTGGCATATAAACTTCCTCAGCTTCTGAAGCTTGAATTTCCACCGCTTTTAAAGAAAAGGGTGAAGATTGTTGCATGAAGGACAATGAATTCTCAAATGATGAGCATCTTCTGTTTTTTTTAATATTACTATAAGGATGCCAACATTACCACTCCATAGGATGTATGTGAATTGAAAAGAACATTGAATCAATGATCTGTCATCCCCTTGTAGATACACCCACAGTGCTGTTGGGGGGGATTTCCAGGATCTTGACCCTGTGACAGCGAAGGAATGGTGAAATAATTCGAAATCAGGATGGTGTGTGGCTTGGAAGGGAACTTGCTAATGGTGTGTTCCCATGTATCTGCTGCCCTGCTCTTCTAAGTGGAAAACCGTGGATGTTTGAAAGGTGCTGTAGAAGGAGCCTTGGTGAGTTGCTGCAGTGTATCTTCTAGATGGCACACACTGCTGCCACTGTGCGCCACTTGTGGATGGAGTAGTTGTTGAAGGCTGTTGGTGGGATGCCAATGAAGTGAACTGCTTTGTCCTAGATGGTGTTGAACATCTTGAGTGCAGTTGAAGCTGCACTGACCCGCACAAGTGAAGAGTATTCCATCACACTCCTGACTTGTGCCTTGTAGATGGTGGACAGGCTTTGAGGTTAGTTACTCTGCAGAATTCCCAGCCTCTGACCTGCTCTTGTAGCCTCAGTATTTATATGGCTGCTCTAGTTCAGTTTTTGGTCAATGGCCAATCCCAGGATGTTGATGATGGGGGATTCAATGATGGTAATGCCATTGAATGTCAAGGGGTGAGTGTTGGAATCTCTCTTATTGGAGATGGTCATTGACTGATGTGAATGTTACTTGCCACTTATCAGCCCAAGTCTGAGTGTTGTCCAGGTCTTGCTGCATATTGGCTTTTGTATCTGAGGTGTCATGAATGGTGCTAAATATTGACCTTAATGGTAAACATTGGGCGGCATGGACAAGTTGGGCCGATGGAAGGAAAATCATTAATGAAGTAGCTGAAGATGGTTGGGCCTAGGGCACAATTCCGAGGAACTCCTGCAGCAATGTCCTAGGACAGAGATGACTGGTCTGCAACAACCACAATCATTTTCCTTGGCATGACTCCAACCAGTTTTCCCCCTGATTTTTTTGCTTGGGCTCCTTGGTGCTATACTTGGTTAAATGCTGCCGTGATATCACAGTCACACTCACTGCATCTCTGGAGTTCAGCTCTTTTATGTTTGGACCAAGCCTTGGACCAAGGCTGTAATGAGGTTAACGCTAGAGTGGCCGTGGCGGAACCCACGGTAAGTTAGTGTACGTGAGCAAGTTATTGCTTACTAGGTGCTGGTTGATAGTCCTGTCAAAGGCACTTTCCATAGGTTTGCTAATGATCAAGAGTAGATTGATGGGGTGGTAATTGGCTTGCTTGGATTTGTTCCGTATTTTTGTGGATAGGACATAGCTGGACAATTTTCCACATTGCCAAGTGGATGCCAGTGTTGTAGCTGTATTGGAACAGCCTGGCAAGGGTTACAGCTAGAGTCATAGAGATTACAGCATGGAAACCGGCCCTTCAGCCCAACTTGTCCATGCCGCCCAATTTTTACCATTAAGCTCGTCCCAATTGCCTGCATTTGGACAATATTCCTCTATACCCTTTTATCCGTGTAACGGCCTAAATGCTTTTTAAAAGCCAAACTTGTAGCCGCCTCTACTACTGCTTCTAGCAGCTCGTTCCAGACACTCACCACCCTCTGAGTGAAAACATTGCCCCTCTGGACACTTTTGTATCTCTCCCTTCTCACCTTAAACCTATGACCTCTAGTTTTGCACTCATGTACCTGTGGGAAAAGAAGTGGACTATCTATCTATCTATTTATGTCTCTCATTATCTTATAGACCTCTATAAGATCGCCCCTAAGTCTGCTATGCTCCAGGGAAAAAAGTCCCTGTCTATCCAGCCTCTCCCTATAACTCAAACCATTAAGTCCTGATAGCATCTGAGTAAATCTTTTCTGCACTTTTTCTAGTTTAATAATATCCTTTCTGTAATAGGGTGACCAGAACTGTACACAGTATTTCTAGTGTGGCCTTACTAATGTCTTGTACAACTTCAACAAGACGTCCCAGCTCCTGTATTCATAGTTCTGACCAATGATATCAAGCATGCCAAATGCCTGAAGGCTGAGGGGTGATCTTGTAGAGGTCTATAAAATAATGAGGGGCACAGATCAGCTAGATAGTCAATATCTTTTCCCAAAGGTAGGGGAGTCTAAAACTAGAGGGCTTGGGTTTAAGGTGAGAGGGGAGAGATACAAAAGTGTCCAGCGGGGCAATTGTTTCACACAGAGGGTGGTGAATGTCTGGAACAAACTGCCAGAGGTAGTAGTAGAGGGTGGGTACAATTTTGTCTTTTAAAAAGCATTTAGAGAGTTACGTGGGTAAGATTGGTATAGAGGGATATGGGTCAAATGTGGGCAGTTGGGATGAGCTTAGGGGTTGAAAAAAGAAAGGGCGGCATGGACAAGTTGGGCCAAAGGGCTTGTTTCCATGTTGTAAACCTCTATGACTCTAAGCCAATTCTGTATACAATTGACTACCTCACCCTGGATCCCATGAGATTTATACTTGTGCAACAATCTACCATGCAGTACCTTGTCTCGTTCTGGAGCACAAATGTTCAGTACTGTTGTTAGAATATTGTCAGGACCCACAGCCTTTGCAGTATCCTGTACCTTCAACCGTTTCTTGATATTGTGTGGAGTGAATTGAATTTGCTGAAGACTGGCAACTATGATGCTGGGGAACTCCGGGGGAGGTTGAGGTGGATTGTCTGCTCAACACTTTCTGGCTGAAGATGGTTGCAGATTGTCAGACTTGTCTTTTGCATTTTTGTCTTGTGCTGGATTCTCCCATCATTGAAGATGGGGTTATTTATGGAACCTCTTCCTCCAGCCAGTTGTTTAACTGTCCACTAACATTCACAACTGGTTGTGGCAGGACTACAGAGCTTAGGTTTCCTTGCCAGTGTTTGACCTGATGCAATTAGTCCTTGTTCCTTTAAGCTCTGTCCTACTGTTAGTCGGCCTATAAACCACAACACAAGTGAGATTTTATCTTTCCTATTACCTATCACTACCCAAAGTAATTCTACATCTTGCTCTTTTGACCTAATGCTATTTCTCACCACTGTACTAATGTCATCCTACTGTATTGTGGCCTGAACTTTATACACCCCCTCCCCTTGGTGGGTTTTGAGGCGGATGGAAGAGCATGAAATTGCATGGACAGGATTCCCTCCAGGATCCTGCCCTCCCGGATGCAATTTTACAATGGGGCAGGCAGGTCCTCAGAGTGGGAGGCTGCCCTTAACCATATTAAGTGGCCACTTTTCTGCCTAACCTCAATTTTTAGGCTGGTGGGCACCAGATAACTGAGGGTGGCAAATAGAGAAAGTTAACGCTATTGATCTTGGGCAGAAGTTGGAGGGGTGGGGTCCTCCTCCACATTGATTACCATCCCCTCAAATTGTCATCCACAGTCTTAGAAATTGTCTTTTTGATTGTGAATAACAGTGACTCCAACATTGATCCCTGTGGGATTCTGCTTTCTCCCTTCTGCTGCTGTGAATAGCTACCCTTTAGCTCTGCTCTCTGCCTTGCAACCAGCTTGCTACACATTCTGCTTTTTGTTACTTGTCTCCTGATCTTAATGATTAGTGTATTATGCAGAACCTTATCAAAAACATTCCGGACATTCAGGTTTATTACATTTGCTGCATTACCTTGCTCAGCTTTGTCCTTTACATTGTCAAAGAATTCAGAGTGGTTGGTCAAGCAGAACTTTGCCCTTTGAAATCCTTATTGATTATTCATTATTACATTTTTAATTTTGAGACGTTTTCCAGTTTTTGCTTTAAAGGGATTCCAGTTTTATTCCTACTTTCAACGCTAAGCTAACTGGCCGATAATTCCCTGAACATGTTCTATTTCCCTCCTTAAATATGAGTAACATTAGCTCTGCACCAGTCCTCTGGCATTGTACCTTTTTCTAATTAATTATTAAATTTGTGTAATAGTGCCTCGATTATCTCATTAGATTTTTTTAAAAATACACAGATGTAACCTGTCCAGTCCAGAGGTTTTATTCTCTTTGAAGTTCATTAGTATTTATCTTTTTTATTTAAAATATGATTATATCATTTCTAATGCCATCTTTAGATGTCAAGTCCATCAGATGAGTCTGCCTGATAAATACTGAAGCAGAATATTTTAATATGTCTGTCATTTCACTATTACTACCTGTGATTCTATCCTGACCGTCCGTTAACAACCCAATTCCCGTCCCGACTGTTTTCTTATTTCTGCAGCTGCAGAATAGGTTCTGCCATTCAATTAGATCATGGCTGACCTGTATCTTGACCCCCAGCCTCAACAGCTTTTAGGAGAGAGTTCCAAATTTCCATTTCCTTTTGTGGGGAGAAATGCTTCTTGACACCACACCTAAATGGAAAGGCTGTGGTTTTAAGGTTATGCCTCTTTTTTAATAATCCCTCTTTAATGGAAAATGTTCCTATCTGCACTATCAATTCCTTATAAACACATTAAAACCCTTGAATAAGTCACATCTTATCTTCCATACTCAAGGCGATACAAGCTTGATCAATGCAACCTCTCCTCATGATTGAGACCTTTCAGTCCCGGAAGAATTGAGGCAAGGTACTGAGTCTATTGTTTACTTCCTTTCCTTCCCATTCTTAAACGCAACAACCCTACAGTCTTTCTTCCGGCTGTGCCCAGTGTGGAGCACAGGAATTTTCCTGCATCCACTCGCTGCTTGACACAGTGGCACTGTGGTGATCGGACAAGTCTGAGACAACTTTGATGTGAAGTCTAGTAAGTTCACATGAGAGAGAGAGATTCTTTCGATTCACTGTTTCCAGGGCAATTTCCTTAACTTTCTGATTCCTCTACTTCCTTTTGGTTGATTTCAAGTTGTTCGGTCAACTGCTGCCATACCTGAGCGGCCAGTCTTGCCTGAGAGAAGCTTCAATCTTCACAGGTTAGGAATTGAAGCTGGGACCATCCAGTCTGGGTTTTTTTTTTGCAAGGAGTGGCCATGGGGACAGCTGGAACAATCTGCTCCTTCTTTTGGTTCAATGGTTTGGTGGCACAAAGTCCCTGCTGCACTTGATGCGCAAGTATCTGTCTTACCCTCTTTCCAATTCCCAACCCAACCCCAGACCAAGTGGGTCTAAAGGCATTTGATAGATTAAATAAAAAGAAATTTATCATTTCCAGTGACAAGAGGACACAGATTTTAAGTAATTCGCAATTAAGACGGAGGGAAATGAGAATTTAGTTTTTATGAATCTGGGTATTAAGATGTGGAATGCGCTGCCTTAAATGGTGTTGGGAGGAGATTCAATATAACTTTCAAAAAGAGAATTGAAAAAGAAAAAATCTGTAGGGCTATGGGGAAAGAGTAGAAGAGTCGAACTAATTCAATAGCCTTTTCACTCTGAGCCCATCTTTGTTACTGATGCAGACCTCTCCAATATGCAGTTTCTGTTGACAGAATAATTGAAAGCAATGCAGCTTAAACTAATTGATTAAACAGGCAGCCAATCGGCAAAGCCTCAAACTGATCCAAAAGTGCTGAGGCTTTCTTAAACTGGATCAGCACAACATTTGGATGTGATTAATTCAAACCCAGCTACTCCTGCTGCAACTGATCTCAGCAACTGGCGTGCTGGTCCCTTGTATCTGTCCCTGTTAGTGTCCACAATCCTAACCCGTGCGTTTTTGTGCGTTACCGTCTGGAGTGATGCAATGCTAACGGATGAATTTTCCCAGTTTACAGCATGTCACTGTTTGATGTATTTCACATTAATTAGTCCATTAGTGAAAATTACATGCTCAGTCTCCCTTGATCTATCCCGAAAGTGCTTATAATTCTATTAGGTGCCATATCTTTATAAACCAACATGCATACCACCTGATTGGACCAGAGAATTTTCTGCATCATTCTGGTGAGGCAGTGCAAAATTTTAGAATTATAGAATCGCTACAGTGCTGAAGGAGGCCATTCAGCCCATTGAGCCTACACCAACTCTCCTCCAGAGCATCCCACCCAGGCCCTATCGAATGCCTGGGTGGGATGCTCCAATAAATATAGAGAGGGGTGTAAAGCAAGGAGATTCACTTTCACCTATTTTATTTAATATTGCGATGGACTCGTTGATTTGTATTTATCCCACTAATTCCCCTAAGCTACACATCTTGGGACATTAATGGTCAATTTAACATGACCAATCAACCTAACTTGCACATCTTTGGACTGTGGGAAGAAATCGGAGCACCTGGAGGAAACTACGCAGACATGGGAGAACGTGCAAACTCGACACAGACAATAGCCCAAGGCCGGAATCGAACCCAGGTCCCTATATCCTTTGACTGCCCTGTCAGTCAAGAAACTATCTAAACCAGTCTTAAAAATATTCAATGATCTGCATCCCTTACTCTCAGGTAAGAGAATTCCACAGACTAATGATCATCCTGAGAGAAAAAAAAATCTAATCTCCATCCAATCTAATAATAGGGCGGCACGGTAGCACAGTGGTTAGCACTGCTGCTTCACAGCTCCAGGGTCCCGGGTTCGATTCCCAGCTTGGGTCACTGTCTGTGTGGAGTTTGCACATTCTCCTCGTGTCTGCGTGGGTTTCCTCCGGGTGCTCCGGTTTCCTCCCACAGTCCAAAGATGTGCGGGTTAGGTTGATTGGCCAGGTTAAAAATTGCCCCTTGGAGTCCTGAGATGCGTAGGTTAGAGGGATTAGCGGGTAAAATATGTGGGGGTAGGGCCTGGGTGGGATTGTGGTCGGTGTAGACTCGATGGGCCGAATGGCCTCCTTCTGCACTGTAGGGTTTCTATGATTTCTATGATCTTAAGTCCAAGATCCCTTATTTTAAACTGTCTCCCCTCGTTCTTGCCTCTCCCAGAAGCAGAAATATCCTTTCATCATCTATCCTTTCAAGCCCCCTCAGAATCATATGTTTCAATAAGATCACATCTCAGTCTTCTAAACTCCAATGGATGCAGCCCCAACCTGTTCAATTTTTCCTCACAATACAACCCCTTCATCCCAGGAATCAGTCAAGTGAATCTTCTCTCCACTGCTCTTAATGCAAATCTTTGGCTGCTTCACATGAATTGATATTTAGTGAGCCAAGGTGCCACTGCCTTAATTTTAAAATCCTCATCCTTATGTTCCAATACCTCCATGGACCTTGCCCCATTCTTTCTCTGTAACTTCCTCCAGCTGTACTTTCCTCTGATACTTCTGCATTCCTCCAATTCTAGCTGCTTGCATATCCCTGCAAAGTACTCAACCATTGGCAGCTCTGTCTCCACTGCCGAGGCTCTAAGCTCTGAAGTACCCTCCCTAAATCCCTGCCTTGCTCCCTCTCTCCTCTCCATTTAGCAGCCCTTAAAACCTAACCCCCGAGCCCCCCCCCCCAAAAGCTGGAGTGGTGATTGAATCCTTTGCAGTTGGCACCAATCTGATACATACAGGCCATCCAGCCAACTGGCTCTGCAAGAAGCTTGAGTTGCTGTGGTAACACAGACTTTTGCATGCATGTTGCAGTTTGGAGCTAATGGATAGTGATAGTAAAGGCTCCAGTTTATTTCTATCACATGACTGACCAGGCATCTCTCCCATTCTTGCCTCCTACCATTGGCGTGTGTTGAAAGGATTTATAAGTTGATGCTCACCCTGCTTGGTCACATTATGAACGTCAAGTCTTGGAGTGGGATTTGAACACACCTTCTGGCTCAGGGGCAGTGCTCCCCATTGGCCACAAGACCTCCATTCCTATGCTACTGATGCCGTATAAATGCAAGTTGTTGTATGAAACAAAAGGCTGATACTAAATCACCTCCTTTTGGAGAAGTTTTACAGAAACACCTGACTCCAGTGGAATGATTGTGGGATAGAGTTTTAAATCTCAAGGCAAGTTAACAACTTGTCCCGTTGTTATAGGTACACTTGAGCAGCCTATTTTGTGTGCTCAAGCATTCCTTGTAGCCCCATCAAGTTTTAAATGCAACAATCTAGGTTCTAGAGGATCTATTTGGCGAAGCATTGTTATTGTCCAATTTACCTGCCACTGGGTGCCTGGTGTCAAGTTACTAACAGGACCATTGGGTGGTTAAATATACTTTTATAAAGAATTGCAGGACAATCTTAAGTAACCTCAGGAGTAACCAGGCAGTGCAGCAACTGTTGCTTTTTCCTGGAAGTATTGACAAAAGGGTATGTATGCTATGTATGATCACAGTGATCAACATTTAAGGGTTTGACTGGATCTTTTATGCATATCTGACCTAAATCTGGCCCTGTTTTGCTCTTCAAACCACTTTGCTTAAATACAATTCTTTCAGTTTCATGTCAGCAAATAATAGGCATGCTGTCAGATCAAAGTGAATGGAACACATTTTTCCCAATATAACGCATTGAACGAGAATAAGAATGTTCAATAAGAAATTCCTTGCAGCAAGAGTAAAATAGAGATTAGACCTATTACATCTGCAGCAATTATTCCTGCTACCAGCTGCTTGATTACAAACTATTGTGGGACCCATATGGTTCTGTGCGCACAAGAGAACTGTGGGAGATTTTGGGACAAGTGGACACACTGACTGATTTTCTTTCCTGCTGGCCAATACAAGTGGGTGGGCACAATTCTGCAATCACTGACAGTGGGCATGCATGTCAACATGTGTTGCAAAAAGATAGCAAAAACCAGAGCTTACTTTGGCCACCATTAAACTGAACTTTTCACATCAACAGTCTTTAAGGGTGGCAGTGCAACTCAGGGATCTGATTCCTAAGAGGATGAGATCCAACTAGTGAGACTCTGTTCAAGAGGCCATTTCAGATGGATTTAAATTGACACCAGGTGCAGTATAACTCAAGCTCAGTGTACATTGCATTGTGCTGTATAGCATTAATAATACTGTAACCTTAGTACAGAGAAGGTGATCCTGCCTGCTTCCTGCCAACATTTAAAATTAGCTTCACTGCCCTAACCTTTATGGAAAAAAAAAGTCCTCTCACTAATTTTAGTACAACACAGAGTTGAAGATATAACAAACAGCACATCTTGGTCAGGTATCTGTAGCTGCGGTAGAGCTTCGTCAGTGTGCATCAAAAAGGTCCAAAGTAATCCAATCTAAAAAAACATGCAACTTTATTTACAATTGGTTAATTGCTACAGTGTTTTCTTTCAGGTGCTTATGTTAATGAAATTGCAAGCACACTGTTTGTGGTAAGGCTGTGGATAGGACAATGCATTTGTAGAATAGAATAGAATAGAATACAGTGCAAAAGGAACCCGTTCGGCTAATCGAATCTGCACCGACAAAAATCCAACCCAGGCTCTATCCCTGTAACCCCACATATTTACCCGACTGACACACACACACCCCCCCCCCCCCCAATACTAAGGGGTAATTTAGCATGGCCAATCAACCTAACCAGCACGTCTTTCAGACTGTGGGAGGAAACCGGAGCACCTGGAGGAAACCCATGCAGACATGGGGAGAATGTGCAAACTCCACACAGACAGTCACCCAAGCCAGGAATTGAACCTGGGTCCCTGGCGCTGTGAGGCAGCAGTGCTAGCCACCATGCTGCCCCCCTGTTTATCTCTGATTTTCTCTGTGAATGTTTCTACTTTCCTGCTTCTCTCTTTGTGATTTTTTGTCTACTTTTATTCTTATTTTCGTTTGTATCCGGTAGGAGCTGTTTGCTGGGATGAGGAGGAAGAGAGCTTCTGAGATTTGCAGCTTATGTTTTCTACAGCAAGGACACAATGCCTTCTGACCAATCAGTAGCTCCATTTGCCTCATTTCCCAGTTCACTCCAATTACGTTATTGCCTCGCACACATTCAGCTTCTTACTGCACCATTCTCATTATCAGCTCCTTTGGGGAAATTTGCCCTTGGAGGCAGGTCTGGTGATAGTGTGGGGGGGAAGGGTGTGTGCGGATGGGGAGGACAAGCAGTTTCAGTGGGAAAGAAAATACTGACTGGTTTGCCAATGAGATCCCTCCTTGGGCCGCTTTTCCCAGGGGCAGGTTGGCTTCGATGTCAGCAGTCCATCTGACCTGGAAGCCATTCAAAGGATCAATTTTAAACAATTTTTCCCGTTTTCATGGGCTCCCTGCTGTGTCAGCAGCCTGGCAACTCCCAGGAGGCAGCTGCATTGCGGGAGGTTGGAGTTGTCAGATTTTGAGGCTTCTCAATGACAAAGCGGATGCACTCCCATGTCAGAGGCTTCCCACAGTGTGAGGATCTTCTGCATGTCTCCACTGAGACTGGTGGAGTGTCAGCTGCTCCCCAGATAATGATGGTATTAGCATTTTGTACATACGTATCTAGCATTTGCCTAGAATCTCCAGGAATTGAAAATCAATGTCAAAGAGTCTGCTGCATGAATAAAAATCATCAGGACATTAAAAATGACACCTTTTAAAAAGCATTTCTTTGAACCTTTTCTTTACCAAATTTAAAAATATTGAAAATGGGGGAAAAAGGCTGTTTAGCTGGCAGTCAAGCATCGCCAAATTGAGTCGTTTTGCTTTCTAATGGTGTAGGACGGCAGTGCGTCACAAGGATGGATGTGTTGGCTGACAAATGGGTGGAGCATGGTGGCAAGTCATGTGATGAAACCTCCTGGAGTATATTTAATCACAGTTGGGAACTCTATTCCTGACTGATCTGCTGCTTGTGTCTCAGCAATGCTCTGACTGGTGACACTGTGAATGAAGGCTGTCATTCTTAATTGGCTGGCTCATTGTGCCTGAATTCCTCCTGCTGCTGAGAAAGGGATTGGGACCCAAAAATGGCCCAGGTGCCTGAACATTTTCAAAGTATAAACAATTCAGCCCTGTGTCTTTCTATCCCCATACTCCTATTCTTTTCTTTATATACAGAGCCACTGTCTGCAGCTTCAGCTGCAGCTCAGTGGATAACCCTCTTAGCTCTGAACTTATGAACAGATCCATACAGCACAAGGGGAGTACATTCAGCCCATCGTGCTTGTGCCTACTCTTTGAAAGGGCTAGCCAATTAATCCCTTGTTCTTCCCCATAACCCTGCAAAATTTTCCCTTCAAGCATTTATCCAATTCTCTTTTGAAAGTTATTGTTGAATCTGCTGCCACCACTCTTTCAGCCAGTGCACTCTAGATCCTAACCACTTGCCAGGGAAAGGCTTTCTTCCTTAGGTCATTTCTGGTTTTTTTCCCATTGATGATGAAGTTCAATGAGGCAAAATTAAAAAGGAAATTAGAAAAGCAAAGAGAGGGCATGAAAAAACACTGGTGAGTAAAATCAAGGAAATTCCAAAGGTCTTTTCAAAAAAACAAATAATAAGGATAAAACTAAGAAATGAGTAGAGCCACCAGCTAGAGACCAAAAAGACAACTTGTAACTTGTGCAAGACGTGGGCATATTTCTTATTGAATAGTTTGTACCTATTTTCACAAAAGCAACAAAGCAGACACTAGTTGAGGCAAATTGTGTATCCCAGACTGCTAAGGGAACCAAGCAAAGAAATAGTAGAATCTCTGAACACCATTTTTCAATCTCCTCTGGCTACAGGTGTGGTGCCGGAGGACTGGAGCACCATTAACATTGTAACATTATATAAAAAGGGAGGAAGGGATAGCCCGTGAATATTACTGGCTAGTCAGCCTAACCATGGTGCTAGGCAAATTATTGGAAAACTTCTGAGATGGTATGAATCGTCATTTAGAGAGCTGTGGATTAATCAAGTATAGTCAGCATGGATTTGTTCGTGGAAGTTCATGTCAGACAAGCTTGATTGAATTTTTTGAGGAAATAACAAGGAAGGTCAATGAGGGAAGTGAGTTTGAGTGGACTGCATGGGCTTTAGCCAGGCTTTTGATGAGATCCCACATGGCAGCCTGTGCAGTAAATTGAAAGCTCATGGGATCCAAGGGAAAGTGGAATTTTGGATCCATATTTAGCTCAGTGGCAGGAAGCAAAAGTTTTGTGACTGGAAGTCGGTTTTCAGTGGGGGCTTTCAAGGCTCAGTCCTGGACTCCTTGTGTTCCTGGTATATATCAAGGTTTTAGAGTTAAATAAATGGGAAATAATTAATAAATTTGCAGATGATATGAAAATTGTCCAATAATGGTTGATAGTGAGATAAAAAGCTTTGGACTGCAGGAAAATATCAATGTACCACTCAGACAAGCAGAATAATGAAAAGGATATTCAATCCACAGAAGTGTGTGGTCATGCATTTGTGGTAACACAGGCAAGGAATCCACAGTAAATTTGGATTTCTGAGAAATATAGAGGAGCAGAGGGATCTTGGGAGTGGATGTCCACAGATCCCTGACGTAGTAGGATGGGTAATTTAAGATGTTCAAGAAGGCATACAGGATAATTTTCTGTATTGTCCAAAACCTAGAATATAGAAATAAGGAAGACATGCTAGAACTGTATAAGACACTGGTTAGGCCACAGTTAGAGTACTGGGTACAGTTTTGCTCACTGTATATAGGATGTGTTCACACTAAAGAAAGTATAGAACAGATGAACAAAGATAAAGGCAAAATACTGCGGATGCTGGAATCTGAAACAAAAACAGAAAATGCTGGAGGAACTCAGCATCTGTGGAGAGAGAATAGAGCCAACATTTTGAGTCAGGATAACCCTTCGTCAGAGCGCCAGATAAACAAAGATGTTGTGAGAACTGGGAAATTTTAACCATGTGGAAAGATCAGATAGGCTGGAGTTATTTTCTTTGGAGCAGAGGGGGGTGATTTTAATTGGGTTGTATGAAATTGAGGCCTATAGGTTGAATGGGTAGGAAGGACCTATTTCCATTGGCACAGAGGTCAACAATTGAGGAGATATAGAATTAAAGTAGGTGGAAGGATTAGAGAGAACGTTGAAGATGTGAGAGTGATATAAGTGCAGCATTTGACTGAAGGTAGCATCAAGGAACCCCAGCACAACTGAAGGATGGGAATTAAGGGGAAAGCTCTCCACTGAGTAATACCAAGCATAAAGGAAGATGGTTGTAGTTGTTGGAGATCAATTGGCTTGGCTCCAGGACTTCACTGCAGGAGTTCCTCAGGGTAGTGTCCTCAGTCCAACCATCTTCGCCTCCTTCATCAGTCACCTACCTTCCATCATAAGGTCATGAAGAAGTGGGGATGTTCACTGATTCACTGCACAAGTCTGTGCCCATTTATAGCAAGACCTGGACCACATTCAAACTTGGGCTGGTAAGTAGCAAATAACATTCGTTGAAGGGGCTGGTGGTATGGTTGCTAAATTTGCTGACAACACAAAGTTAGGAAAACCAATTGTGAGAAGGAGGCTAAAAAGAGACACAGAGGGAGCAAAAATCTGGTAAATAGAGTATAATGTGGGCAAATATGAAATAGTTCATTTTGGCAGGAAGAAGCAGTTCAAAGAAGGTTTACTAGACTATTTACTAGACTAGGTTTACTAGACTAGGGCGGCACGGTAGCACAGTGGTTAGCACTGCTGCTTCACAGCTCCAGGGTCCCGGGTTCGATTCCCGGCTCGGGTCACTGTCTGTGTGGAGTTTGCACATTCTCCTCGTGTCTGCGTGGGTTTCCTCCGGGTGCTCCGGTTTCCTCCCACAGTCCAAAGATGTGCGGGTTAGGTTGATTGGCCAGGTTAAAAATTGCCCCTTAGAGTCCTGGGATGTGTAGGTTAGAGGGATTAGTGGGTAAAATATGTGGGGGTAGGGCCTGGGTGGGATTGTGGTCGGTGCGGACTCGATGGGCCGAATGGCCTCCTTCTGCACTGTAGGGTTTCTATGATTCTATGAAATGAAGCTTATTATTTAAATAGCGAGGGGTTGCAGAGTTCTGAGGTGCAGAGGGATCTGGGAGTCCAAGTGCATGAATCACAAAAGACTCATATGTAGGTACAACAAGTAACTAGGAAAGCTAAAAGAATGTTATTGTTTATTGTGAGAGGAATTGATTACAAAACGTTATGCTTCAGTTGTACAGGGCATTGGTGAAACCACA
This sequence comes from Mustelus asterias, assembly GCF_964213995.1. Taxonomy (NCBI): domain Eukaryota; kingdom Metazoa; phylum Chordata; class Chondrichthyes; order Carcharhiniformes; family Triakidae; genus Mustelus; species Mustelus asterias. The sequence goes on along the minus strand of NC_135816.1, from coordinate 74,046,916 downwards.
TCTGGAGTCTTGAGTATAGTACTGGTTTCCTTATCTAAGGAAAGACTTAAATGCGTTAGAAGCAGTTCAAAGAAGGTTTACTAGACTATTTACTAGACTAGGTTTACTAGACTAGGGTGGCACGGTAGCACAGTGGTTAGCACTGCTGCTTCACAGCTCCAGGGACCTGGGTTCGATTCCCGGCTTGGGTCACTGTCTGTGTGACGTTTGCACATTCTCCTCGTGTCTGCGTGAGTTTCCTCCGGGTGCTCCGGTTTCCTCCCACAGTCCAAAGATGTGCGGGTTAGGTTGATTGGCCATGCTAAAATTGCCCCTGAATGTCCTGGGATGCGTAGATTAGAAGGATTAGCGGGTAAAATATGTAGGGATATGGGGGTAGGGCCTGGGTGGGATTGTAGTCGGTGCAGACTCGATGGGCCGAATGGCCTCTTTCTATACTGTAGGGTTTCTATGATTTCTTCTATAATAGACTAATGCCAGGAATGTGTGGGTTGTCTTATGAGGAAAGGTTGAAGAGGTTAGGTTTCCACCTTCTAGAGTTTAGAAAAGTAAGAAGCGACTTGATCCTGAGGGGTATTGACAGGATGGATGAGGATCGGATGCTTTCTCTTGTTGGAGAAATCTAGAACTAGGTCTCACTGTTTAAAAATAATGGGTTGCTCAAGACAGAGATAGGAATTTTTTTTTCTCTGAGGGTTGTAAGTCTCTGGAACTTTCTTCCTCAAAGGGCAGCGGAAGCAGAATCTTTGAATATTTTTAAGCCAGAGCTTGATAGATTCTTCATGAACAAAGGGGTGAAAGGTTATCGGGGGTAGGCGGCATTGTAGAGTTGACGATGAGTCGTGATCTTATCAAATGGCCGAGCAGGCTCAAGGGGCTGAGTGGCCTACTCATGCTCCTAATTCATATGTTTTTCTGCTCTCTGGCCAGAGAGTGAGAACTCCGACACATGCATTAAATTCTGCCCTATATTTCTAAGACCAATCAGGAATTGAATTAAGCATATGGACATCTATTTGCAACTGCCAAATATCAAGATGATTAGGGTTTATTAACAAAATATGGATTACTTTTCAAATAAGGGGAAACTGATGAGTCTGGAATAAAAACAATCCTTTTGGAAATATGCTGCAGGTCAGGCAGCATTTGTGAAGGAAAAAAAGTAGTGAACATTTGAGACATGTGACCTTTCACCAGAACTCAGTCCAACAGTAAATATTTCAGCATTTTAAAAGAAAGAAGTGCCAGAGTATTGCTTTTTATAACAAATCTACTCTTGGTATTCTGATGGTTATAAACTGCTTGATTTAATAATGCCGAATGAGTGGGCGAGGGAACATATACGAGCTGTTGCCAGAGTGGGAAATTCAATTATCTTTCATTTGCTTTCTGGATGACGCTAGCCTCTATAATTTGCATTGTTATTAAAAAGGTAAGAAATAGTGCATATATTTAGTTATGTAAGAATTTGCAATTGGCTGTGCTATATTATTTTTATTCTTTCATGCTGTGAACATAGCATTTGTTGCCCATCCCTAATTGCAAATGCGGCAGTGAGCCACCTTTTTGAACTACTGCAGTGCATCTAGCACAGGTATGACCATAGTGCTGTTAGGAACGGTGAAGGAACGGCAATATAAATTCAAGTAGGATGAAAGGGAACTAACTTGCAGGTGATGGTGTTCCAATGCATTCTCCACCCTTGTCTTTTGAGGTGATGGTGGTCACGTGTTTGGAAGTTGCTGCAAAAGGTGCCATGGTGATTTGCTGCATAGAAACATAGACATAGAAACATAGAAACCCTACAGTGCAGAAGGAGGCCATTCGGCCCATCGAGTCTGCACCGACCACAATCCCACCCAGGCCCTCCCCCCACATATTTTACCCACTAATCCCTCTAACCTACGCATCCCAGGACTCTAAGGGACAATTTTTAACCTGGCCAATCAACCTAACCCGCACATCTTTGGACTGTGGGAGGAAACCGGAGCACCCGGAGGAAACCCACGCAGACACGAGGAGAATGTGCAAACTCCACACAGACAGTGACCCGAGCCGGGAATCGAACCCGGGATCCTGGAGCTGTGAAGCAGCAGTGCTAACCACTGTGCTACCGTGCCGCCCCCGTGCATCTTGTATATTGTATACACTGCTGCTACTGTGTTCTGGTGGTGGAGGGTGCCAGTCTGGTAGCTGCTTTGTTCTTGATGGTGTTGAACTTCCTGAGTGATATTGAAACTGTAGTTATCCAGGCAAGGGGAGAGTATTCCTTCATATTTCTGACTTGTGATTTGTAGATAGTGAACGGAAATCAGGAGGTGAGTTACTTTCGGCAGGATTTCATGCTTCTGACCTGCTCTTGTAGCCACAGTATTTATACGACTAGTCCCGTTCAGTTCCTTGTCAATGATATCCCCAGGATGATAGTGGGAGATGCAGCAATCTTAATCCCATTGAATATCATGGGGAGCTGGTTAGGTTCTCTCTTGCTGGAGATGGTCATTGCTCACAACCTATGTGGAGAAATTTTTACTTGCCAATTATCAGCCTATGCGTAAATATTGTTCAGGTCTTGCATATGGACACAGCGCCTCAGATACTGAAGCAGTCTATGAATGGTGCTAAACATTGTGCAATAATCAGTAAACATCCGCACTCCAACAACCTCAACCATTTTTCTTCTGTGCTGTGTTTGACTCTAACCAGTGGAGAGTTTTCCCCATATTCTCATTGACATTAATATTGCTTGAGTTCCTTGATGTGACACTTGATCAAATGCTGCCTGCCTTGATGTTAGGGGTGGCAGGAAAGGCCTCTGCTCAACATGCAACCCTGTGGGCTGCTGGTCGGTGAAAGGGGAGGAGTTGCCCTTTTCCCAAGTTCTGTGTGCCAATCGATGGCCAACTCCCAAAGCTTTGCCTCCCTGTATCCAACAATGCCCACTGTCCTGTCCAATATGTCCCCACACCTTGTCAGTTCCTGTCAACATGGGCCAGCGACATCCCAGACTTATGCGGGTGGGGACAACCAGGGTATTCCACCGGGGCCTCCTGCAATGCTACCAGTGGCCACGGATCCTGGTGTGGCACAAAGTTGCTGACCTCAGTTTAACCAGCAGCTCTGTGAGGTGGGATTTCCTCCTCAAATCCTGCCTCATGCTAATTGAAGGGCCAATACCTGAACAATTAAAGTGCGATGGGAGGTGGGATCACCACCAACATTTATGCTGGGTTATGAGGACCCTGCCTCCAGCCTAAATCCAGCCCAATAGAAAAGGAGACAATTTGATCCATTGAGCCCATGCTGGCCCTCCGCGGAGCAACTCAGCCAGTCACACATCCCTGCTCAATCCCCATAGACCTCCAGTTTATTATCCTTCAAATACCCATCCTATTTCCTTTTGAAATCATTGATAGTTTCCAGTTCCACCATTCTTGTGGGCAGCAGATTCTAGGTCATTATCGCTTGCGGAATACAGACGTTCCTGCTCACATACCGCTTTTATCTCATTCTCAAAACCTTAAATCTGTGTGCCCTAGTTCTTGCAATATTAGCTAATGGGAACAGTTTTTCTTTGTGTACAAAGAGCAATACAGCACAGGAACAGGCCCTTCGGCCCTCCAAGCCCGCGCTGCTCCCTGGTCCAAACTAGACCATTCTTTTGTATCCCTCCATTCCCACTCCGTTCATGTGGCTATCCAGATAAGTCTTAAACGTTCCCAGTGTGCCCGCCTCCACCACCTTGCCCGGCAGCTCGTTCCAGGCCACCACCACCCTCTGTGTAAAATATATCCTTCTGATATCCGTGTTAAACCTCCCCCCACCCCCCCCCCCCCCTCACCTTGAACCTGTGACCCCTCGTGAACGTCACCACCGACCTGGGAAAAAGCTTCCCACCGTTCACCCTATCTATGCCTTTCATAATTTTATACACCTCTATTAGGTCGCCCCTCATCCTCCGTCTTTCCAGTGAGAACAACCCCAGTTTACCCAATCTCTCCTCATAGCTAAGCCCCTCTATACCAGGCAACATCCTGGTAAACCTCCTCTGCACTCTCTCTAAAGCCTCCACGTCCTTCTGGTAGCGTGGCGACCAGAACTGGACGCAGGTGCAGTATTCCAAATGTACCTTATCTGAACCTGTCATAATCTTGTAGACTTCCATAAAATCTCCCCTCAATCTCCTTTGCTCCAGCATTTCAAACCTATTCTTTGCAACAACCCCTCCCCTTTATCCCTGGAACCCTTCTAGTAAATCTCTTCAGCAGCCTCTCAAGGACCCTTGCATCTTTCCTAAAATATGGTAACCAAAACTGGATGCAATACTCCAGTCGGGGCCTAACCAGCGCCTTATAAAGGTTGAGCATCACTTCCCAGTTTTTGTGCTCAATGCCGCTATTAATGGAGCCCAATGTCCCATATGTTTTGCTAACCACTGTCAGTATGTCTTGTCACCTTCAGAGAATTATGCACAGGCAACTCCAGGTTCCTCTGTTGCTGCACACCCTTTAGAAATGTATCATTAAGTCAATATTGTCTTTCATTATCCCTTTTATCAAAATGTATCTCCTTACTTCTCTGTATTAAATTCCATCTGCAACTTGCCTTTCCTTTCTGCTAGCCTATTTATGTCATGTTGCAGGCTTTTTGTGTCATCCTCATTGTTTGCATTCTTCCAAGTTTGGTATCTTTGGCAAATTTTTGAAATTCTACTCTGTAATCCAAGATTTGAGTCATTTAGATAGAGCTATAAAAAGCAGTGATCCTAGCACTGATCCTTTGGGAACACCTCCCATCCTCCAGTCTGAAAAACACCCATTTACTACAGCTTGTTTTCTGTCCTTCAGCCACTCTAGGACACTGACTCTCCTTTTCCATGATCCTTAATGTTGCCTGTCAAAAAGCTGATATTTTATTGAACACGTTCTTAAAATCCGTATAGCCAACATCCACCGCATTCCCTTCATAAGAATATAAGAACATAAGAAATAGGAGCAGGAGTAGGCCATCTAGCCCCACGAGCCTGCCCCGCCATTCAATAAGATCATGGCTGATCTGACGTGGATCAGTACCACTTACCCGCCTGATCCCCATAACCCTTAATTCCCTTACCGATCAGGAATCCATCCATCCGCGCTTTAAACATATTCAGCGAGGTAGCTTCCACCACCTCAGTGGGCAGAGAATTCCAGAGATTCACCACCCTCTGGGAGAAGAAGTTCCTCCTCAACTCTGTCTTAAACCGACCCCCCTTTATTTTGAGGCTGTGTCCTCTAGTTTTAACTTCCTTACTAAGTGGAAGAATCTCTCCGCCTCCACCCTATCCAGCCCCCACATTATCTTATAAGTCTCCATAAGATCCCCCCTCATCCTTCTAAACTCCAACGAGTACAAACCCAATCTCCTCAGCCTCTCCTCATAATCCAAACCCCTCATCTCCGGTATCAACCTGGTGAACCTTCTCTGCACTCCCTCCAATGCCAATATATCCTTCCTCATATAAGGGGACCAATACTGCACACAGTATTCCAGCTGCGGCCTCACCAATGCCCTGTACAGGTGCATCAAGACATCCCTGCTTTTATATTCTATCCCCCTCGCAATATAGGCCAACATCCCATTTGCCTTCTTGATCACCTGTTGTACCTGCAGACTGGGCTTTTGCGTCTCATGCACAAGGACCCCCAAGTCCCTTTGCACGGTAGCAAAGGGACCTGTTGCCTGTTGCCTGCAACCTTGTTGCTGCATCAAAACTAATAGTCAAGCATGACCTGCCTTTTACAAGTCTATGCTGGCTCTACTTATTTAACTCAAACCAGTACGTATTGATTTTCCTTTGCTGATTATTGTTTCTTACCCATTATTGATGTTAAACTAACTAGCCTCTAATTGCTAGGACTGTCTATTCATCCTTTCCTGATTAAGGGTTTCTCCAGTCCTCTGACACTTCTCCTGGATTTGACAAAAATTGGAAGACTATGGCAAGCCCTTTCCACCACCACTTCCTCCAGCAACCTGGGGTCCAAGCCATCTGGTGACTTACCCACCCACAGAATAGCCAGCATTTTTTCAGTCCCTCTTCCCCCTCAATTTTGACCGTTTGCTTCTACTATCTTTTCTTCTACTAATCTTTTGTCAGATTCCTTCTCCCCAAGCAAACACCAATACAAGGTTATCCATTAACTATCCTAGCCTTGTGCTGCATCTCTAAGGTTAAATCACCTTATTTGTTCCTAATAAAGTCAATTCCACTTTTTACTACCTGCTTACTATTTACATGCTGATTTTTGGGTTCCATTTTATGGTGACTGCCATTCTATTTTCATAATCTCTCTTATTTTCCTCTTCACCTCCCCTCTCAACCTATTGTTTTTTTAATTCATTAATGGGATGTGGGCGTCATTAGCTGGGTCAGCATTTATTGCCCATCCCGAATTGCTCTTGAACTGAATGACTTGCTAGACCATTTCAAAGGGCATTTAAGAGTCAACCACATCACTGTGGATTTGGAGTCACATAAAGAACAGACCAGGTAAGGGTGGTAGATT